>NW_006408701.1:5565727-5572292 GCF_000296735.1 Chrysochloris asiatica
CTTTCACTCAATCCACAATAAAAACCTTAAATTAAAAAAAAAAATTATTTGTATGTGATATTCACGATATTGTTAGATGATTTTTACATTCTGTTGGGTCACCTTTTTTTGGAATGGGAACAAATACGAATTGTATTTGGTTGGTCAAATAGCTGTCTTTCAAATGTCTTGGTCAGCCTTTTTTCACTCAGCATAATTATTCTGAGATTTGTACTTCTTGTTATGTGTAGCAATAAGTGTTTTTTTGTTTTGTTTATTAACACTTTCATTGTGATTTGGGTGAAAGTTTGTAGAGCAAATGGGTTTTCCATTCAACAATTCATATACTTTTTTTTTACTTTTTGTTGTGAATTGAGTGAGGGTTTGCAGAGCAGATCATCGGTTTTGTATTCAGTAAATCATGTACTTTGTGTCTTTTAAAAAAAAAAAGTTATTTAGTAGTTACTAGGAGTGGGCGAGAAAAGCAAGGGGAGTCATTGCTTAGGGACACTGAGTTTCTGTTAATGGCAGTAGAATAATTTTAAAAAGATAATAGTGTCAGTCCATTGGGGAAACCCCCTTCTAGGACTGAAATTCAAAGAGAACCCATAAGAAGTATAATATAATATGCTTGCTAGTAACCACGTGGGTCTACTTGTGAGTGGAAGTGAGGGAAATGCAACAATGAAGAGATGGGCTGAGTTTGGCCATGTTCCATTGGCACCTGTTGACCTTGAGATGAGAGAAGAGGAAGGGCTAACTTGTCTGAAGTTTAGGAAGATGTGTGAACTCCTGAGCCCATGGGCACTGACCTATTCCTTAGGCGCTAGGTTGAGAGTGAAGTAGCCAGCTGTTCTGAAGTGCAAAGAGGTGTGCATAAACTCCCAAACTTGCAGCAAATATCTATTTGATCTGGCTTGGATGGCTAGTTGACCATAACTTGAAAGAAGGAAGATAAAGATGTTTGATATTGAGAACAAGTGCAAATTGCTACAATTTGATGAACTAGACTTTTGCCTATAAATGCAGTGACTCAAAATTCCAACTGGAATGGAAGGATTCTTCATATCAAGGAACAACCTTGTCTCCTCAGTGTACTGGGTTGATAGGGATGAGAAATTTAGACATTGGCTATCAAAAATGTGCAGACAATAGACAACAAGAGGGAGGTTAGCAGAGGAAAGATGATGGTAGAGGGAGACACAGGGAGAAATTCAATAAATAAAGTGAATAGAGGTAAATACTGTTAACTGTTGGTATTTGGAGGGAACTGCAACCATGTAATGAAGCAAGGTGTATGATTTGTTGAGTGTAGTGCTGGTGATCTGCTCTGTGAACCTTCACTCAATTTACAATAAAAAGTTTATGTATGTAAAAAATCGGTAATGGTGATGATTGTACAATATTATATTATATGAGGATAAGTAAAAAGAAAAAAAAAAACATTGTTACTAGGGTTCCAGTCCATACCTGCACAGATTTATTCGAAACAAAATGTGTTTAAACATGTCTCTGTGATCAGTGAATGCTGCCGACAAGTTTTTCAGTAACACACTCATGTTAGTCTCATTAAAGTGTCTTTAAGGAAAAAAAAAAAAAAGTCAACCATCGTGTTGATGACCGGGGTGGGGGTGGAAAGGGCAGGCTTGTAGGATATACCCTTTGGTCGGTTGATGATGCATGGAGGGGATTGTAACCGTGGCAATGAAACGATATACGATAGAATGAATGTAAAACTAATGTTCTCCCATGTAAACTATCACATAATTCACAATAAAACATTTATTAAAAAAAAAAAAAAAAAGTCAACCATCAGCTGCAAAATTGGTGCTTACAGTTTTCTGTGATTCTCAATGGCCAGTATTGGAACACTAGCAGGAAAAATGTTTAACAATCAACAGTGCTCATTAAGGTGAGATGCTCACTGAAGAGCTGAACCATCAACTTTGGATTAAGTGCAGAGGACTGCTATCCAAGGACACTGTGATCTTGCGTGACAATGCATGTCTGCACACCTCCGCCCATACTGTTGACACTCTGTGAAAACTTCATTTTGAGTTGTTAAAACTTCCTTCCTATAGTCCTGATCTTTCTCCATCAGACTTTCACCTGTTTGGTTCCTGAAAGTAGCCCTTCAAGGACGAAGAATCACCTCTGATGAAGACGTGAAGACCGCAGTGCATTCATGGCTCACAGCTCAGTCTGAAACATTTTTTAATAAGGGAATACAAAAGCTTGTTGACAGATGGGCAAAGTGTATTGAAAAGCAAAGAGATTGTGTCAAAAAATGATGTATTTGTCTTTTCTAAAAATGGATTAAAATAAATTCTTCAGCCAGAGTGCTGATAATTTTTGACTCACTATGATATTTGGAGACCTGTTCACAGAAAACTCCCCAAATATCATGAAAGATGGAAAGATTTGCATTAAGGAAGCTCAATGAACTCCAAATAGGATAGACCCCAAAATAAAATCACCAAGACATATCATAATTAATCTTTCCAAAACCAAAGATAAAGAAAGAATCCTGACAGTAGTCCAGGAAAAAATAAAATGTAACCTACAAAGGAGAACAAATAAATCTTTGGCTGCATGGCAAAAGCCATGTAGGCAAGAATCCAAAAAAAAAAAAAAAAAATATATATGTTGGTATATATATATATATATATACACACACACACCCTGAGAGCAAAACATTGTCAGCCAATAATTACATATGCAGCAAAATCATTGCTCAAATAAAACAGTGAAATTGACCATTTCCAAATAAATAGAAACTAAATGAAATTTGTAAAAACCAGAGCAATCTTACAGGAAATGCTATAGAGAGTCCTTTGGAAAGAAAACCAACAACTTTAGACAACAATCTGAGGTTAAGACACATGTAACACCACCTGGAAATCAACCCAGATGAAGGATTGCCAAAAATAAAATAAACCTACAAGAGTGAAAATAGGAAACACAGACATCAATTTTTAAACAATGACAATTACAAAGTAAAAATAGGGAATAAATTGTGTCGTTAAAAACTTCCACAGGTAGAGGAAGTCAAGATGCTATGAAAATGGAACATACTTTTTAAAATTTAGAAATAAAATAATAAATTACAGAGTAACCACAGAGAGAATTTGTAAATCTTCTAACAAAAATGGAAAAGAAAATCAGAAGGTCTGAGTAAACACAAAACCAATAACAATTAAGGAAATGAAAATAAAAATCATAAACTAAATGAACTCAACACACAAAAAAGTATGTAAGTGTATAGACCAAAAAAATCATGAGCACCACAAAACAAAAAATAGACAACATAAAGACAGAGTAAATGAACCAGTCATGAGACAGAGAGCAGCAGATTGATAAGGAAACATGATCCACTTTCTTTGCCATCATGTGAGTGCTTTCACCTTCGCTGTGTCTTCTCATAAGACTTTTAGGATCAAGAGGTCAATACCAAAAAGCAGAATCATCCCATTCCCAAACAGATTCAAATGAAAACTGGTCATAAAATCAGATACACCTCCAAGAGAAGACACTGGAGAAGAACCACGCTGGAGCTCGTGAACCACGCTCGCGCAGCACATTGTGTACCTAGGTTCTAACACCCTACCACATCAAGTTCAATTTTTCCAAGATCTAATTAATTGAATGTATTTTTCAAAACTTCTGGTTTCTTCCTCTTTTTTTATGGGTTTGCATTAAAATATTATCTAATAAATATATAAATATACAATAAAGTATCCTGAGAGTAAACAGCAGAGCAAGGAATGGAAACATCCTCAATCACAGGCCAAGAAGTTGAAGTTTTATTGCTATTTTGTTTTTTGGGTTGGTTTTTTTTTTTTTTTTTAAGCTTTTATTGTGTACTGAGTGAGTGAAGACTTACAGGGCAGATCACTAGTTTTACATTCAGCAAAACATTGTGATGATTACAATCCTCTCCATGTACCCTTAGTCAACAGTATTTACCTCTATTACTTTTTTTTTTCTTATGTACACATACCACATTGTAAATATATATTTGTTTAAACGTTTAAAGGGCACACATTGCAAGCCTGCCTGCTGCCCCCAGACACACTGCTTTTCTTGGTCCATGGGCTTAGTGTCCTCTGCTGCTCTATCTATGCCATCGCTTCTGCCATCATCTCTGTTGTCACCACTTTTCTGGTTAGGATCCCTTGCTCCTCTCATTTTTCCCTCTTGATGGTCCTAGGCTCCCTGTGTTCCTGAAATGACAGATTAACTGCTCCCCCATTTCAAAATTATCTTTAAAATATAATTAAATTTTTTGTAAGTATATTGAATAAATCAAAACATGTTATGTTGACATTATTAATTTAATTTAAAAAACTTAATAAAATTAGAATCAAACCAACAAGAATATACAACAACTACAGAATGACGTACGTGACAGCATCAACCTGAACTCAGTCGACACATGGAAGAGTCAAGAACAGAATAAAATTATAAGAACAGAGGACCTGGGAGGTCAGTCTATGATCAAAACAATTACAATGTGAAAAAAGGTAAACACAGAGGAACAGAGATCCAGGTGGTGGGAAAGTCAGGTAGATTACTGGATAAAATAAACTGTCTTAAATGGAGGGAAGAACTAATGGAATATAAGGTAACCACAATGCGGTTGGGGTGGGGGGTTTAGTTTGGGTGTTGGGGAGGGCAATCCAAGAAGAGGGGAGGAGGCAGAAGAACAAGATAGATAGGGGAACACTGAGACAAGTTTACATGGCCTAGTGGGACAGCAGTAAATAGTGATGCATATTCAACCTTGGAACAACAGGGCTCTGGGATACAGGGATCTAGGTATAGCTTGAAGAGGGGAAATAACACTAAAAACCTTGACTGACTTATGAATATTAGTTTCCCTTGCCTACTATTGTAAAATAGACACTTGAGTGTGATAGAAAGGAATGTTGGGAAACCTGATTAGAGAAAACTTGTAAGCCTGCCTTCAGCCAATAACTGATTGGAATACCTAAAAGGGGTTCTACAACTTGTGCAGTGAAATAGTCCTCGTGCAAAGCCTTTACAGAGTATAGGACCTTAGGTGGAATCCTGAGTCCCATCCACAACCTTGTGAGGTGAGACATTCCCACTAGAAAGGACAAGCAGGTTGGAACAGCTACAGTGACAGAAGATACACCTTCATGATGAACTACTCGGAGCGGTAGCTACTCTAAATACCAACAGAGAGGGAAAGAGTCTTCACATCAAGTATCAATGCTATCCCCTCTGTGCACAGGGTAGATAGGGACGGGCAACTTAAACATTGTTGTTGTTGTTGTTGTTAAGTGCCATCGAGTCGGGTCCGACCCATAGCGACCCTGTACAGGGTTTCCGAGGGTGTAAATCTTTACGGGAGTAGAAAGCCTCATCTTTCTCCCGCGGAGCGGCTGGTAGTTTCGAACCGCTGACCTTAAGGTTTGCAGCCCGATTCGTAACCACTACGCTACCAGAGCTCCTGGCTACCTAAAATAAAGGCACCGAAGTGAATGGCTTACAAGGTTTCAAGAGGGAGTTTAGTTTAAGAGTATGGGGGGAAAGAAAGAGTCACCATTGAATAGCTGTCATCTTGTCTAGATGGGTCTGGTGAAAAGAGATGGGAATAAGATTCATAAGATTCAATAGTGAATAATTGTTATTATGACTAACTGTGACCGTCACAATTGTAAAGGTAGAAGTTTTGTAACAAAAAAAGGGGAATAGTTAATCTTACAGTCCAGAAACAGAGGACCCTAGGACCATCAAGAGAGGAACGCACAAGCAGAATGAGGGACCTTATCCAGAGAAGCAACAGTCTGAGGACTCTAGATTCATGGACTAAGAAGAGAAGGACTGAGAGCTGGTGGCCAGGAGCAGACTTGCAGAATGTGCCCTTTGGAGATGTAAATTATTATATATGCCTGAGTGGGTTTTTTTTTTTTCTTTGTTTTTTCAAAAAAGCTAAAGTGGATAGAGAGAAATACTGTTAACTGATGGTACATGGAGGGGATTATAATCAATGTAATGAAAAAGGTATATGATTTGTTGAATGTAAAACTGATGATATGCCCTGTAAACTTTCACTCAATCCACAATAAAAACCTAAAAAAAAAAAAAAATAGAATCATAATTCCTTTAATAAACAGAATTATAGCCATCATTTCATATATCAGTATGCTAGTTTATTTCTTTAATTATTATACCTAATATAAAGTGTTAATGCCTATAGAATCAATGAACTAAGATAAATTAGTATTTTGATAGAGAACACTAAAAGCCAAGAAACTAAAAACTGTCTAGCTATTTTTCCACGACCACACATGTTTAAATACTTAGGCAAATTTTAAAGTAGCAATAATGAACATAAATATTGGCATTACCCAAGTGCTGTGTTTATCCTATTAATTTATTCCTACTAAGGAGCTCTGGTAGCGTAGTGGTTACGAATCGGGCTGCGAACCTTAAGGTCAGCAGTTCGAAACTACCAGCTGCTCCGCGGGAGAAAGATCAGGCTTTCTACTCCCATAAAGATTTACACCCTCGGAAACCCTGTACAGGGTCGCTATGGGTCGGAACCGACTCGACGGCA
>NW_006408701.1:5573272-5603413 GCF_000296735.1 Chrysochloris asiatica
AATTTCAGAGTGTGTGGGGGAAGGTAGAATCCCCACTGAATAGTTTTCATCTTGTCTGGACAGGTCTGGTCAAAGGAGATGGGGATAGGATTCTTATGATTCAATAGTGAGTAATTGTTATCATGACTAATTGTGATTGTCACAACTGTAAAGGTAGAAGTTTTGTAACATAAAAGGGGGAGTAGTTAATCTTACATTCCAGGAACAGAGGACCCTAGGACCATCAAAGGAGAAGAGCATGAGCAGAATGTGGGACCCTAACCAGGTAAGCAAGGACACCAGAGATGGAGGCAGAGATGAGGACATGGAGAGATCGAACAGCTGAGGACTCTAGACTCATGGAAAGAGAAAGGCTGTGTGCTGGCAGCCAGGAGGCAGGTTTGCAGAATGTGACCTTTGATTGTTTAAATGATTTTATATTCCTGAGTGTTTTTGTGTACATCCCAATAAAAACTAGAAAAACAGAGGGAATAGAAGCAAATACTATTGAATGATGATGTACTGAGGGGATTGCAATCATTGCAATGAAATGATGAGTGTAAAACCAGTGTTTTCCCATGTAAACTGTCACTCAATTCACAATAAAAACTTAGGGGGGAAAAAAAGTTTGCCCTTCCAGAATCTGTGAATGTCACCATATTTGGAAATAGGGTCATTTCAGATGAAATCAAGATAAGACGAGCTCATATTGGTTAGTGTGGCCCATACTCCTTGTAAGAAGAGGGAAACGACATATACACACAAAGAGAGAAAATGGCAATATGAAGATGGAAGCAAAAGTCAAAGTTTTACTGCCAGAAAACCAAGGATCACCAGCAGCCACCAGAAGCCAGACCCTTCCCTAGAGGGTTTGGAGGAACACTGGTACTGCTCACACCTTCATTTCAGACTTCCAATCTCAGAACTAAGGAGCTCTGGTAGCATAGTGGTTATGAAATGGGCTGCTAATCTCATTGTCAGCAGTTCAAAACTACCAGCTGTTCCATGGGTGAAAGATGAGACTTTCTGCTCCCATAAAGATTTACAGCTTCAGAAACCCTGTACAGGGTCACTATGAGTCGGAACCAACTCCACGGCACATATCAACAACAACAAAGTCTCAGAACTATAAGAGGATACATTTCTGTTGTTTTAAGTCACCCATTTTGAGGTGATTTGTTATGGCAGCCCTAGGAAACTAATATGGTGACAATACTTTGAGCCCTTTTCTTGCTTACAAATGATCCAGATATTCAAAGAATTGTACTAATTACCTCAACTTAATAATGATCTAAGGACTTAAAATGAATGAAGGATCTCAAAATTATAATATAAATCAACACATTTATTCCTCATGATGTGTAGCATTATAAAAATTCACAAGATTAAAACCTTTTTAAAATATATTTGTTACAGCATGTCCATTCAAGCATACTTTAAAACTATTTGAGGAAAGAATAATGATGATTTACCTGACCCAGAAACCAATGTGGTAAATGTAAATGTTATTAATCTTGATAAATTCAACTCAAGTCTTGTACTACTTAACTACAACACTGCATCTTTATTATTTTTACAGAGTGGTAAACTCAGGGAGAAAACACGAAACTTCCATTAAACTAAAAATTAAGTCACTCTGATTTGTCCAAAGTGTCAAGTATTTGTTTGGAATATTACACAAACTATTTTCTAATACAATTATAAATTTCTTAATATTGAAATCATTCCCCCAAACTCAGAATGTCTTACTTTTTCTGCTTATTTTGTTACCTAGCAACCTAGGCCATTTTTTGAAGTCACATTTAAAATTCTTCATGTGAGTTACAGTTTTTATGATGAAAAAAAAAAACATATTTAAAGCAAAAAACACAAACAAATTTCTTTTTTCTTTCTGGTGATATTGGTATTTGTTATTTCAAATAGTCCCCAGGTTATGAAATCAGACTTAAGGTCAATTTGCACCTGTCTTTTATGTAAATGTGCCCTCCTGGTGTGGCGCTAGAGACTCAGCCCTGGACTACAAGCCACAGGTTAGTGGTGCAAATCCACAAGCCACACTTCGGAAATCCTACAGGGTAGCTGTGAGTAAGAACTGCCTCAGTGGAACTTGACAACAACAATTGTGCCTTCACATTGTCACAATGGAACCAATCCCTAATCACAAATTTTTAATTACCATCACCTTCACTTGCTTCACATATAGCTTTGACATAATTCAAAAGGCTTCTAGCCTTTTCTTGCATTAAATCAAAACTAAACCCGAACTTAGAAACATTCTGATTCATAATGACCTGTAATTGAATGATCTAGCTCTGGTTACGAATCGGGCTGCGAACCGCAATGTTAGCAGTTCGAAACTACCAGCTGCTCCGCGGGAGAAAGAGGAGGCTTTCTGCACCCGTAAAGATTTATAGCCTCAGAAACCCTGTTCAGGGTCACTATGGGTCAGAACCGACTCAATGGCACTTAACAACAACAATAAGTTATGTATATATATTAATAAGTATTGCTACTGGGGCTCCAGTTCATACATACATGATTTAGTCCAAACAAAACATGTTCAAATAGGTCTCTGTGATCAAGGGCATGGCTGCAGACAAGTTCTCAGTTAGAAACTTTGCTTAGTTTTGTTAGTGTGCTTTCATAAAAAGGATACTTTTTGTGTCACAGAAAAAACCTATTTTGAGGTCAGTGATATGGATTTTTTAACAGAACTCTAGAGAACATCTTCCCAAATCACTGATGCTTTGCAACAGGATTACAGAGAATGCTGCCACACATAAGAAAACATTTTTTAGATGGATCGAGTATTTCAAAGATTGGGAAGACTTCAAACACGAACCAAGAGAGGGAACACCATCAACGAAGACAAACGAAGGCACTGTGGTTGAAGTTTCCAAACCAAGGGAAGAAGACCCTAGGATTGTCATTGATGCAACAGTGACTAAAGTTGGGATCTCACATGCATTGGCGCAAGTGTTGGGTGAAGATCAGAAGTGTTGATGGGTGGCAGAAGTGTTGGGTGAAAATCAGTTAGCTCAAAAAGTTGATATTTCTATCAAAATTATTCTTTTAAGCAATATCACAATTAATGAAGATGATTTTATGCAACAAGTTTAACCAAGGATGAGATTTTGGATTTATCAATAAGATTCAGAGAGCAAGGTTCAGGAGACAGTGGCTTCCGAGGGGACCTGTTAGACCAGTTAAATTCAAGATAGGGAGGTCTGCTCTGAGGTTATAGTGAAAATATTGGGGGCTCCAAAGAGGCAGTCTTGATAGGGAAGGTGTGTTCCAGGGTTCTATTCTTTCACCATACTTACTCAATCTCTATGCTGAGCCAATAATGCAATAAGCAGGGTTATATGAAGAAAAATGTGGCATCCCTAAAACAAACTACCAATATGAAAGAATATTTTAATGTTCAGTAAAAAAGAAGAGGTAAAGTCATTTAAAATGTATAATAAAGCAAGGTGTAAAATCATTCCTTTTATTGTCACATATTTCCCAAATACAAAAAGCCAGCATTGGTACATGTGGCTCATCAACTTTTGGGGGGCCACAGACTCCTTTGATATTCTGATGAAAACTACGAACTCTCCCTAAAAAAATTAATGTATACTTACACACAGAAGATCCAATATATAATTTCAGTATCATATGTTCTTCTATGCCCAGGTTAGGAACCTTAAGAACTGCTGAAGATTTCCTTACATATTTAGTTACTATTCATAATCCTGGTGTGGCGCTATGGGTTAATGCACCAGATTGCAAAGCCATTTGATCTGCAAGGTCGGCGGTTCAAGGGCACCAGCTGCTCCTTGGATTCGACTCAACGGCACTTAACATTCATAATCCTGGGCTGTGACATTAATAGCAGTTATCAATGTTACATAATCAGTGTTTAGATCTATTGTTGTTGTGTACCACTGCGTCAGTTCAGAGTCATAGCAACTCTATAGGACTTCCAAGCCTTGTAAATTTTTGCGGGGACAGAAAAGTCTCAACTTTCTCCCACAGAGTAGTTGGTAGGCCCCAAAATCTCAGACCTTATCCTACAGAGGCACAGTGCTCCCACCTATTTGTGCTTGTTCAGTACTGTAAAGTTGGTGCTGACTCATAGTAACCCTGTTTAGGATTTCCAAGTAGCAACTGGTGGATTTGAACCAACCTTGTGGTTCAAACTAACTTTGCAATTGAGTGCATTATCCTGTAGTGCCACACCAAGACTTCTTAGGCTTATTAGTGATTAATATATTTTTATTCTTACGTAAATAAACTGGGATATAGGAGTTTCTAATTTGGTTTCTGTTGTTATTAGCAAGTTTGACATATTTATCTCCTATAAATGAGCTTATCTCCCTAAAAAATGGAGGTGGTGGTTAGGTGCTGTAGAATTGTTTCAGACTCATAGCAACCCTCTGTAGGGTTTCTGAGGATGTAAATCTTTACGGGAGCAGAAATCTCATCTTTCTCCTGCAAAGTGACTAGTATATTTGAACTACTGACCTTGTGGTTAGTAGCCCAACTCATACACTAGAATTCCTTATTTCCTATAAATAAATATATAAATTACTTATCACCCATGAGAACAACTTATTTAAGACAAAATCAGTGTACTTTTCTCTATTAGTCATATATTACACTCATATAGTGTTGTTACATGCCATCAAGTCAGTTCTGACTCATAGAGACCTTGTATAGGATTTCCAAGGAGCAGCTGGTGAGCTTGAACCGCAGACCTTCCAGTTCAAACTGATTTTGCGGTCCAGTGCTTATCCTATAACACCACACCAGGACTCCCATATAATGGTAGACTTGATTAAAGTCATTAGCATTTTGATCCATATTTTATTTTAAATGAAACCTAGATTTTAGAGAGTATAATGGACTAAGCTCAATTTTGTAAAACAAAATAGAAAAATAGGTGGGCCATGTTTTTCTCCCAAATATAACCTAAAAGGGGAAGACATGTGGGGAAAGAAATATTCAAATATTCTGGCTTCCACTTTCTAGAGTTATCACTTACTGACTTAATTTTCTGCCTTCATTCTTTCTTTGTAAATAAGAACACAACCACTACGATCATATATAAAAAGTTAGCAGTAACAAATGCATGACATTTTTAAACATTTGGATCCAAAGTGTTAATCTACAGTCTTTATAACCTTATACATAATTATTTACTTCATAAATGTACAGAGTTTCTTATTGTCAGCTCTTCACTTTGTAGCATTTTGTTTAAAATATACTGGTGTATTCCTCCCCCTCCCCGCCCCCCAGCTTTGTGGAAATAATCGGCGTATTAAAGAAAATATATGCTAATAATATTTTGTCTGGGATTCACATTTCGGTCTTTAATCCATGCTGAGTTGGTTTTAGTATAGGGCGTGAGGTAACGGTCTTATTTCAGTCTTTTGCATATCGCTTTCCAGTTCTGCCAGCACCATCTGTTGAAGACACTATTTCCTCCCCAGGCAATATACAAAGTTAATATATAATGAGGGTGGTGATTGAGTGCCGCCTAGTTGGTTCTGACTCATACTGAGGATGTATAGGGTTTCCTGGGCTGTAAATCTTTACGGGAGCAGATCTTTCTCCTTCCGATTGAGTGGTAGATTTGAACTGCTGACCTTGCAGTTAGCAGTTCAGCTAGTAATCCACTATGATATAGGAATGTACTCTGTATGTTGTTGCTGTTATTAAGTGCCATCGAGTCAGTTCTGACCCATAGCGACCCTCTATAGGGTTTCCTAGAAGGAACTGGTGAGCTTGAGCCGCCATACTTGCGATTCAAACAGACTTTGCAGTCTAGCGCATTAACCCACAGCACCACACCAGGACGATATGTACGTTATAGAAATATATAATAGAAAATATGATAGGGCTTCAAAATGTTCATGGAAACAGTCAATTATCTTTTAATTCCATTTTTCCCATGAATATTTTGGTCCCCCGCTTAATCATTAAGTAGCCAGCTGAAAAATGTCTTTAACATATTAGAAAGATATTTTGATAATACTTACAAATGTTACTGTGAAATAGAAACAGTGGTATGTGTTTATGTGAATATGATACAGATAATCTAAAAGGAAATATAATAAACACATTAGTAAACATGAATAAATTCACATTTTTATATTATACTCCTGCTTAAATGGGAACAAAAAGTTTATCACATTATTATGAAGAAAATATTTACATTTTCTGTTCAGTTAACATACAAATAAATAAAATTTTTCTCTGTTCAAAAAAAAAAAAAAAAATCACATTAAACAACCATATATTTTAAAACATAATATCTCATTCTGGTTTTCTAGTGCCACTAACAGTGGGTATTTCATGATCGATTTCTTTTTTAGGATCCATCATGCCTTTATATCTCTCTCCACGATGTCGTTCTAAGTATGGACCCCAGTTAGAAGCTGGTTTACAGCAGCTTGCAATGCGCTGAAAAGCAATAAATAAATAAATAAACACTTTGCTTAAGAATTTAAGTGCTACAATCTATAAACAATTATTAAACTATACCTTTATTTAAAATTTTAACTTCAGTTGAACTAAAATGAAATAGAAAAGCATAGAAAACTGAAATGATCTAAATGGTTAATTGTGCACAGTCTACAAAGATATAAGTTATAGTCTGCCCTTCCTTTCCTGGTGTGGTGCTGTAGGATCAGCACTGGACTGTGAACCACAAGGTCGGCAGTTCAAACCCACCAGCTGCTCCTCAGAAACCCTATACAGGATCACTATGAATTGGAACTGACTCAAAGGCACTTAACAACTATACAATAAGACCCTTTCCGAAGTTCTGCAACCATGGACTCAAATTGAAAAATACGTGCCGTGGAGTTGATTCCAGCGACCCTGTACAGGGTTTCTGAGGCTGTAAATCTTTACGGGAGCAGAAAGCCTCCTCTTTTTCCCGCGGAACAGCTGGTAGTTTTGAACTGCTGTCCTTGAGGTTAGCAGCCCAATTCGTAACCACTAAGCTACCAGAGCTCCTTAAAAAATATGGGTAGGAGAAGCAATTCTATGGTCAAAGTAATCCATCAAAGGTTAACGGGGAGCAAAAGTGCTATTTGGAATCCTGGTGTGGTGCTGTAGGATAAGCACCAGACTGCTAACTACAGGGTTGCGGGTTCAAACCCACCAGCCACTCCTTGGAAACCCTATAAAGGGTCTCTGATGAGGTAGAACTGACTCGCGGGCACTTGACAACAAAGTGCTATTTGGCGTTCTGGTGTGGCACTTTTGGATAAGCACTGGACTGCTAACTGCAAGGCCGTTGGCTCAAACCCACCAACTGCTCCTCAGAAACCCTATAAAGATTTGCTTTGATTCAGAATGACACCGCCGCACTTAATAGCAAGTAGCAAAGTGCTATTAACATGCCATTTACATTGTATTAGTTATTATAAGCAATCTAGAGATGATTTAAAGCACACATATACTGGATATGATATAAGCAAATAAGCATTCACAGCTGTTGGTATTGGCAAGCGATGGGTCGGTAATCCCCTGGAACCAATCCCATTCAGATACTAATAGAATTGTATTAGCTGTTATTGTTAGGTGCCACTCAGTCAGTTCTAACTCATAGTAACCCTATGCACAACAGAATGATGATGGTTCTGCACCAACATCACTTGAGCCCATTGTTGCTGTCACTGTGCCAATCCATCTTGTTGGGGATCTTGCTCCTTTTTGCTGAGCCTCCACTCTACCAAGCATAATGTACTTTTCTAGGGACTGGTCCCCCCCTCATAATATGTCCAAGGTATGAGAGACAAAGTCTCATCATCCTTACTTGGAAGAAGTATTCTGGTTGTGCTTCTTCCAATACAGATTTTGTTCTTCTGGCAGTCCATAGTACTTTTAATATTCTTTTCTAACACTATAATTCATATGTATACATTTTTCTATGATCTTCCTAATTCATTGTCTAACTTTCCCATGCATAGGAGTCATTTGAAATTGCCACGACTTGGGTTAGTACTCAAACTGGTATCTTTGCTCTTGAACACTTAAAACAAAGCTTGTGCAACAGATTTGCCCAGTGCAATACGAAGTTTGATTTCTTAACTGCTGCTTCCATGAGTGTTGATAGTGGATCCAAGCAAAATGAAGTCTCTGACAACTTCATTCGTTTCTCAATTTATCATGATGTTGTGTATTGGTCCAGTGGTGAGGATTTTTGTTTTCTTTACATTGAGTTGCAACCCATACCAGAGGCTATGGTCTTTGATCTTCATCAATAAGTATTTTAAGTCTTCACTTTCAGCAAGTAAGATTGTATCATCTGCATATTGCAGGTTGTTAATTAGTCATCCTCCAATCCTAATGCCATGTTCTTCTTCATATAATCCAGCTTCTTGGATTATTTGCTCAGCATACCGACTGAATGGTGGTGATGATGGTTATATATCACCACTTCGTTTTCTACTGATAGAGACACTGTATAGGGTTTCCAAGGCTGTAAATCTTCATAGGATCAGAAAGTGTCATCTTTCTCCTGCTGAGCGACTGGTAGATTCGAACTATTGGTTGGCTTTGTGGTTAGCAGCCCAGCTCATAATTTACTACACTATCAGGGACCCTTACATATTGAATAAATATGGTAAAAGAATAATACAACCCTGGCACACACCTTTGCTGATTTAAAAGCACTTAGTGTCCCTTTGTTCTGTTCAAATGACTGCCTTGTGGTCTATGTATAAGGTTCCTCATGAGTACAATGAAGTGTTCTGGAATACCTATTCTTCATAATGTTATCCATAGTTTGTCATGATCTGCACAAAGAAGCCTTTGCATAATCAATCAAACACTACTAAACCAAAATATCTGAGCATGTTGTTAAGTGCCAACAAGTCAGTTCTGACTCTCAGTGACCCTGTATAGTTTCCAAGGCTTTAAATATTTGTTGACGCAGAAAGCCTCATCTTTCTCCCTTGGAGCAAATGGTTGGTGAGCTCAAACCAATAATCTTATGGATGGTAGTTCATTGAGTATTATACAGAGCCACTGCACTTCCCATCTGAGCATGTAAATTATTTCTAAAGAAGATATGTGAGCCCCTTAGAGTAACAGCTTCACTACCCACATCCTTCATTAACTTTTCTGACTTTTCAACCTGGCCTAAGAATGAGGGTCACATAAGGGTCTAAACCAGTGTGTCTCTGCATATATTTTCAAGAACCAAAGAAAGGACACTTCTGGGTCAAATCACTGATTCAGATACATTCTTGAATGGGCTTAGGAATTTATTGAAATCCAATACACCTAAGGCTACCTTGACAATACCTTAGTGCAATGTCATGAATAACTTCATCCCCATAGGTTTCCATGGAATAGAGGTGAGGCAAGGTCCAGATTGAGTTCAAGGTAATTTACCAGTCATAATCCAATCTAAACACACTATTAGCCAATTACTGTTGAGCTGATGTCCCTTGTGGCAAGAGTAGAGCTGTGCTCCACAGTTTTCAATAGCTCACTTTTCAGAAGTAGATTACAGGTCTTTCTCCCAAGGTGCCTCGAAGTGGACTCAAACTGCCAAATTTTCAGTTATCAGTCAGTGAATTAACCATTTGTGCCATCCAGGAACTCCACACACATTATTCTGTTGTTAAGTGCCACCAAGTGGATTCCAACTCATAGTGAACATGTATAGGGTTTCTGGGGAGCAGCTGATAGGTTTGAACCACCAACCTGGTAGTTAGCAGTCCAATGTTCATATACAGTGCCATACCAGAACTCCAAACATGCTACTACTAGGACTGTATTATATCCAGAAGAGATTTTTTAAGTGGGTGACAGACACAGAACTAAAAGATCATTTATCTTCTTTCTTCTTCAGGGACAACTCAGTTTAAGTATAGATATAGCATGCTAAGCAACAAGCAAGAGTAGAATCCTTCCTGGAGGAGTTTATAGTCTAGTATTATCTAGACATGAAACATACAAACTATGTGTTATTTACATGGTAACAGATGATTATGTCAGGTATGGAAGTAGTTTAGAGGACTAGTGGTGAATTTTATTTTCTGTTCATAATCTCTTTACCACCAGATGATTAAAATAATCACTTTGATCATAAGTATTTTATATAAAATAATTAACTTTTAATTTAATTTTAATTTACTGTGCTTACTTGAAAGATGTTTCCTTTAGCCTGAAAAATTTTTATGGTAGCCATAATTGGAATCCAAATAATGCAGAAAATAATCATACACCATCCTACAGCAATTCCCCAATCAGGGTATTCAATGGTGCCATAAGTAGGTCTGTGAAATGTCACCACTGACCAGATAAAAATTGCCTGTGAAGGTAAAATATGACAAAACAAAGCTCAATATTACACTCCATTGCACTAATGATAAACAATTTGACTCCACTCATTAGAAATAGCTTATCAAAAATTAAAATGAAAATATATTCAAGAACCTAAGGAAACTAACCAGAAGATAACAATACTGAATGGACCACACTAAATAACTTGCATTTTGGTTTTAATAAATATTTCCAAAATTATTACCTCTATCTATTTAGAAAAGATACAAGTACTTGTCCAGTATGTTATTTCAATACAAGAATTGACCATATGATACATCAGATTGAGAATAAAAGAATATCTGGTTGTTTTTTTTATTATTGGGCTTTTTAATTTCTTATGACATAGTTCCAATTCTATGTCACACACTAGCCAGCATATGAATTAATTAAATAGTGAGACTGTAAAGTATACATTAGGGGGCATGCTTCTTTCCTGGCTTGCCAATTGTTTATATTGTTTCCCACTGTATAAAGAACCCTTTACCCCAACTCCAGAATACACGTATTTATACATACTAGTGCATATTTATCAAAACATGGTTTACTTATAGCATCTTATTGAAAGAATCAGTGTACATTGGGTATACCTGGAGAAACTTGAGCCTTAAAGACTTTAAAGCCAGGATGAAAAAAAAAAATTTTTTAACTACTAGACAAGGCATTAAAACGAATTACTTAGAAACCTATAAAGTAAAACTAAACAAACAAAAACAAAAAAATCTAAAGAGTAGTTTCTCTGAATTTAGGTGTCTTTGTTTTACTAAAATTGTTGAGAAAACAACAGACAATAAAATTTTTCATAAAATAGATACTCAAGTTTAATTCCAGCATTAAATGGATTAATTCCATTAATTTTAAGTAATAAAAATAGTTTTAATGTCTTTCACAAGAATTGTACATAACTACAAGAGAATGGATGGAGGATAGTGGAGTTTAATATACATACTTGATACAAAATAGATGAACATGTACATTTTGAAATAAATCTAGGTATCAAAACCTTATGGAATCAATGTAAATTTGGGAGTAAAATCTAGTTACAGCTTCTAAATTGCTAAGGGGTTTATTAGAAAGGCTTGTCAAATGAAGAAAACTATATATTTAGTGGTACTTTCAAAGTAAATTATTTCATGGTGATTTATCAAGAATGTGGAGCATGGAGATAATAAAAACCAAAACACATCCTGCCTGAAGCTTTGCCACTTCTGCTACCCCACCATTATCTCTAGTCTAGGGATTCTAACCCTAACCCTACAGTATCTGTTAGCCTTCAGTCATTTACTGTCCAGAACAGTTATTTAAAAATTTCATGTCTATGTGTCAAGTCTAGCCAGTAAGATATATGAAAGGATTTCAAAACATTTGTGGAAAAATTCCATATTTTAATTCTACTACTGTACAAACTTTTGAGGCCCCTTTGTATTTTGCTGTTCTTCAGCTTCTAAATAATACCAACTGGTCAATTTATTTATATAAACCATTGCCTCTGTTGACACAAATGAATTTCTTTTAGTAATTTCAGATACTAAATGTCTCCCATAAAGAGAAAAACTGTATTAATATGAGTGTTCTCTCTAAACAATCAGTATTATTTATAATGTAAATTCCAGGAAGGCAGGATATGGGTCTTATAATCTTTGTGTCTTCTGTAGGTAGAAGAGAGGCTAACAACTATAAAAATGTTTAGAGAAAAGAGCAAGTGATTTCTTTATTTTTATTTATCCTATTACAATCTCTACATCTGTAGGAATGTTAGGAACCTCTTTATTTTCTCAAATGGTAAATATTGAAACCCACCATGGCTTGAAAAACAAAATTGGAAGGATACTTTAACTGAGGCAATTTTGGGATGCCAGTCACACAATATCGAAAAAGTTGAAAATCAGTTAAGACAGTACTTTGCCTTACACCAATATGAACAATTCTTCAAGCTTATTTTCTAAATGTTTAAATGTATAGATTCTTGATAGCAAATTCATGTCACATTAATACTTACAATCAAAAGGACTGGTGTAATGACAAACCAGCAAGCTCTCCACCAGAGCCAAAATATCCACCTCTTTGCTCCAATCATCATTTCTATATCTTCAATGAATCTGTTTCCTCCTAAAGAAAATATCAAAGACTGCATTTCAGTATTTGCTCATAATTTCCTTCAATAATCATTGCGGTCCCAAATTATTTGCTGTATGTTTTTCTTATACTAAAAGAACAAACAGGAACTCAGGTAACTTATTGGGTTACGAGTTGGGCTGCTTACCATAAGGTCAGCAGCTTGAATCTACCAGCTACTCTACAAGAGAAAGATGAGGCTTTCTGCTCCCATAAAGAATTGCAACAGCAGAAACACTAGACAGGGTCTATATAATTCTAAACGACTGTATGGCACGTAACTGCCACCATCACTAAAACAGCAAAGCATATGCCTTTAACTACATTTCCTCCACAACAGATATTTTGCCCAGTATTCTATTTTACTATTATGCCAAAAATAATGAGAAGGAAACAAGTAAATTATTTTAATCAATCTTATAAAGACATTGTATAGCTATTATTTACCATAAATCCAGATGATTCCTACTAATTCCAGGATAGCTGCAATTAAGATGCCCCATCCAGCACAGAAGTGATCAATCAGATTAACCCAGTAAATTCCAGCCTACAAAAAAATGATAACTAATGAAATACTCAATATCAAATCTTATACATTTAACCTTAAAAATATGTTCCTTCGTTTTACCCCTATGAAACTGTGAAAAGGGATGTTTCAAATATGGATGCAAATGTGTCTTTAAATATCTTTAAAATGATGCATAGTTAGATTTCATTCTATAGTGATCCATTGGGGAAAAACAAGCATTTTAAAATAGTAAATCTTCAAAATTATAAGCAGTATCTATGTGTTTGGTAATAACTGCCAAAAAACAATACAAAAACAAAAACCCATACGTGTTTGAAGTCTGTAGTCTTATCATAATTGGGTTTCCTCTTCTGCAAAATATATACTATTGAAATTGCTGTCATGAGGAAAAAATATCTGGGTGAAACTTAGAAAACCTTGATCCAAGCCAGACTCATAGCCAAACATCTTCTTAAACCTTGGTTTCCTTGATTATAAAGTGTCTTTCAACAATATTGTATCTATGAAAACACTCTGTAGTATACCTTAGTTACACAGACAAGACCAAGGAGAAACAAAACCATGCAGCAAGCCAAAGTTACGGGAATCCTCATTTTCTTCATCACTGTCGGAAATAAATCGTGAATCGTTGTTGTAATTGTTTCTTCAAGGGGAAAAAAAACAAATCCGTGTTACAGGTCAACTCATTGACAACAAATTTAATCACAATTCAACTTCTGCTCAGAAACTTTACAAATATATTTTGAAAATACAGTCTAGATCCTTATCCTTGCTTTAAAAAAAAAAAACACAGAGTTCTTCTTAACAATTACTATGTGTTGCTTCTGATGAAAATCAAATGCAGCTCTGTTTATTTTGTTGTTGTTTTTTTAGATCTGTTATACAAAGTTTTTCATTGGTAGCCCCTGTAAGATGTCAATAGTTTAAAAGGAGGGTTAAAGACGTGGTCGATTAGCATAACATAGTTCCACAATGAGAACCTTATATATCCTACTTCAGTGAGTAGTAACTGGGATTTAAAAGCTCAAAAGTGGCCATCTAAGATGCAACTGTTGTTCTCTCCATGGGCTAAAGAAAGAAGAGTAATGAAAATTGAAGATGTTTGTAATCAATTAGTCCAGTGGATTAATAGCACACATGAACATCGGTGTCTATGAGTCAGACCAGAAGAACTAGATGGTCCCTTGCTATCACTACCAACTGTTCTGAAAGGGGTCACAGTAGAAGGTAGCAGATAGAGTGGGGGAAGATGTGGAACAAAACTCAAAATTAGATATATATTTAAAAAATGGCTGAGTTTACTGGTCAGAGACAGAGACTGAAAGAACCCATGTCCCTGAAGCAACCTTCAGGTCTGGAAAAAACTACCGTTGTGGCCAAATTTTCAGCCAAGCAGTAGGCAGGTATATAGGGAGGACAACAACATTTGTGAGGTATGCTCACCATGGAATGGCCAATTGTTCAAAATGAAAAAGGCAATATTTACCTAAGGACAAAGTTGAGAAGGGATGGGAAGGAGAGTGGAAGGGAAACTAGAACCACAGGGAGGAAGTGGGATAATTGTTGCTACATGGAAGGGATTATAATCATTGAAATGAAACAAAAATGTATGATTTGTTGTATGTAAAATTGATTATCTCCTCTGTAAACTTTCACTCAATTAAAAATAAAGTATATATATATATATATATATGTGTGTGTGTGTATATATATATATATATTTATGTGCTTTTATATATATACTTTATATATATACTTTTATTTATATATATACATATATATGTATATACACACACACACACACATATATATATATATATATTGTTGTTAAGTGCCATTGAGTTGGTTCCAACTCATAGTGCCCCTGTATAGATAGGGTTTCTGATGTGCGGCTGGTAAGCTTGAACCACCAACTTTGCAGTTCAAACTGACTTTGCAGTTCTGTGAATTAACCCACAGCACCACACCAGGAGTCCGTATATCCAGATAATCGGACTCCTGGTGTGGTACTGTAAGATCAACACTGGACTTCAAACCCAAAGGTCAGCAGTTCAAACCCACCGGCAGCTCCTTAGGGTCATTATGAGTCAGAACCAACTCGGTAGAGTATTAACAACAATGTATGAGGGTTAAAGGTAAGGACTAATTGAAATTGACCTTTTAAATAAGGTGAATATTTGAAAAAGTGATATGGTGGCAGAAAGGAAGTCTATCCTTATGCTATAGATGCATTCATTAAACAAGGAATGGGCTAACAATAGAAGGGTGTAGAAGATAACGAATTAAAAAATATATCTGATTATTAAAAAAAAGAAAATCAAGCAGAAGAGTCTGGACTTTACCCTGTAAGCAGGAAAGTATTACAGTGTTTTATGAGGAAAATTATTTCAGGTTTTCTAGGTCTATATCCTAGGGAAAATCCTGATATGTATGTACACACCTATGTTCTAGGACAGCCATTGCAGTAGTTTGTGTAATAAACACAGATGAGAAATAGTCCAAATGCCCATTATTAGAATGATACACCAATTACAAATGAACCAGATTTGTATGTTTATATATGTGTATGTATCAACATCAACTCATAATCCATATTTTAAAACTCTCAGAATTATATGCATGCTATGTCATTTTTGTGAAATTTTAAAAACATTTTATCTATGGATGCATATGAAAT
Organism: Chrysochloris asiatica; assembly: GCF_000296735.1. Taxonomy (NCBI): domain Eukaryota; kingdom Metazoa; phylum Chordata; class Mammalia; order Afrosoricida; family Chrysochloridae; genus Chrysochloris; species Chrysochloris asiatica. The sequence continues at coordinate 5,588,905 of NW_006408701.1, forward strand.
ACATACACAAATATGAAGTGTAAAACATGCACAAAGCAACACAGGGGACTTCAGTTTTTATCTGTAACCATTTATGTCTCTAAAAATCGGTCTGAAGCAAATACAAAATATTAATATTTGTTCCTTTGGGGTGTCAAATACATGGGTACTTCGTATTTTTCTATTTTAAAATAAGATATAAAGCTTTAAGAAAGATCATTTTAAGAGTCCCAACCAGAAGGAGCAGTAGGGGCAAAAGGATGCTTTCAAGTCAGAGGAAAGGTGAGTAAAATATAGGAGGAATATTGTAACACTAGTAGTATTACTTACCAATGGAAGCAAACTGAGAGTCGAGACCCAAAGTCAGAAGCATGAAGAAAAATAATATGGACCAAAATGGACCACCTGGGAGTTGGGATAGAGCTTCTGGATAGGCAACAAATGCCAAATCAAAACCTAAAAAAGATGCATGGTAATTAAATTAGTTACCAAGAAAATTCACATATTGAGAAATTTTCAAAACAAGATCCTAGGAAAATTTCATTTCACTTTGGAAACCTAATCTCAGACATACTTTTTTTCTTAACCAACTATTTCACTTTTTAAAATATTTGATTTGGTGGTACTAGAATATGGAAATACACATGTGATATGAATTAAGTCATTGAGACAAACTTCATTTTTTACAAAAGTAATCAGAACTATTTTATTGGTGTTGTTTAACTGCTTCATTTTTTTAAAGGATTAATAAAGGATAAGAACTATCTTTAAACTCAGGTCACTTTATCTTAGGCTAAAAATTCCAAAAGGATTTCATTTATGGAACTAATTTTTATTCATTATCCTTCTCTCCAAATGTTTACCAGAATCACTACATGTAGTGCTATCTTAATCTGTGTATTTTGTTAAGTGCCATCAAGTATAGGGCTTCCGAGGATCGCCTGGTGGGTTTGAACCACCACCTTGCTGTTCAAATCAACCTTGCGGTCCAGTGTTTTAACCTACAGTGCCACATACGGATACTAGCAAAATTGTATGTAAAGGAATTATACATTGAATCGTGTTACCTATTTGACATGTGGCCTACTTTTAGAGACGCTTTTCTTCATTTCATTTCTTTTATGGGATCTTTAAGGGGCCTTGCAGAGCTGTATGTTCGGCTGCTAACTACAGTGTTGGCAGTTCAAACCTAACAGCTGTAGAAAGATAAGGACGTCTGTGCCTATAAAGATTTGCAGTCTTTGAAGCCCTATATGAGTCAGAATTGACCAGATAACAGTGGGTTTGATTTGGGTTTAAGAAGTCTTGGTGAGGCTGTGGAATAAGCAGTGGGCTGCTAACCACAAAGCTGGTGGTTCAAACACTCCGATTGCTCCACTAGATGGTCTCCAGGGATGCTTCTCGGTCTAACAATTCTACTAATGTATTAAATGATACTATCTGTAAATAACAATGTAGTAAGGAATTCCTACTTAAAAGAGCTAAGGATTCTTTTCTTAAGAATCTTTAGCCAGATAATTATCCTTAGCTAATGTTCTGGAGTTCTGGTGTGGCACTGTGGTGTACTGCACTGGACAGCAAAGTCAGTTTGAACCTTAAAGTCAGCGGTTCAAACTTGCCAGTTGCTCCTTAGAAACGCTGTACAGAGTCACTGTGGGTCGGAACCAACTCGATGGCACTAACAACAACAACAACAATGACAACAAATGCCCTGGTGTGGTGCTTTACTATAGATAAAGCACTGGACCACAAGGGTGGTTTGAACTGCAAGGTCTGTGGTTCAAACTCACCAGGCGCTATTTGGAAACCCTGTACAGGGTCGCTCTGAGTCAGAACCGACTCTACAGCACTAAACAACAACAATGTCTTTAAAGAGTCCTGGTGTGGTGCTATAGGACAAGTGTTGCTGTTGTTAAATTCCGTGGAGTGCAGCACATTGACCCACAGAGCCACACCAGGACTCTGTAGGATGATCAATGGTTCACACCCACTAGCCACTCTAAAGACACTTTAAACAAGGTTGTTATGAGTCGGAACTCACACGATGGGACTGAACAACAACAAATGTCTTCAAGGCGTTTTGGTGTGCTGCTGTAGGATAAACACTGGACTGCTAATCCCAAAGTTAGGGGTTCAAACCCATCAGGTGATCCTTTGTTGTTGTTGTTAAGTGCCGTCAAGTCGGTTCCGACCCATAGCAACCCTGTATAGGGTTTCTGAGGAGCAGCTGGTGAGCCTGAACTGCCGTCCTTGCAGTTCAAGTGGCTTTGCAGTCTGGCGTATTAACCCATAGTACCATACCAGCGGCTCCTAAGAAACCCTACATAGGGTTGCTATGAGTTGGTACTGACTTGATAACACTTAACAACAACAATGTATTTAAAGTTAGCACGTTCATCGATCAGATTTGTTTAAACCTGGATGCGGCTCTGGACAATCAAGGGCACTTGAAATTCTGTCTATATGATACTGATGTGTTTTAAAAATTACTATCCAAGACAGTAACTGTACTGTAATTATAATTGTATATAGGAGAAAATATATATATATATGTACACATGCACATAGACATGTACATTTGCATATATATTAATGAGGTTCTGGTGTGGCACTGTGTGTTAATGCACTGGACTGAAAGGTCGGTTTGAACCACAAGCTCACCAGTCGCTCTTCCAAAACCCTATGCAGGGTCTCTATGAGTAGCAACCAACTGGATGGCACTTAACAGCAAGTAACAATATATATTAATATGAATATAAAGTTTTTAAGCATGATATCTGATATTTATAATAATGTAATAAGTGGTGCATATAAAGAGCTAAACAAAATATGGAAAAAAAGTCATGTCTTAAGCAATTGCTCCCTTTATAGTTTTGTTTAAGGAGCTCTGGTAGCGTAATGGTTACGAATCAGGCTGCGAACCGCAAGGTCAGCAGTTCGAAACTACCAGATGCTCCATGGGAGAAAGATGAGGCTTTCTGCTCCCATAAAGATTTACAGCCTCGGAAACCCTGTTCAGGGTCGCTATGGGTCAGAACCAACTCAATGGCACTTAACAACAACAACAACATAGTTTTGTTTGGAGTCCTGGTGTGGTGCTGTGGGTTAGAGTACTGGACTGCAAAGTTGGTTTGAACCTTAAGGTTAGCAGTTCAAGCTCACCAGCCACTCCTCGGAAACCCTATACATGCTCATTATGGGTTGGAACCAACTTGACGGCACTTAACAACAACAACAATAGTTTTGTTTGACTAGATCATATAAAATTGTTATATTTTTAAAACAACCAAATTATATAAGATGGAAAGAGAAAGAAAAGTATGCCCGAAATCCTGAGTGGCTTATGTACTTTCCATAAAGTATATTTGAGTTTCGTAAGTGCTGTTGTTCTTAAGCGCTGTTGAATCAGTTCTGACTCATAGCGACCCTGTATAGGATTTCCAAGGAGTAGTCAATGGGTTTGAACTACCCACATCCACCTTTGGGTTAGTAATCCAGTGCTTATCCTACAGCCCCACATGTCTTCTAAGCAGTTGCTCCCTAATATAGTTTTGTTTGGCTACATCATATAAATTTATTGCATTATTAAAACAATCTAATTGTATAAGCTGGCAAGAGAAAGAAAAAGCATACCCGTAAATCCTGGGTGGCTTAAGTATATTTCTATAAATCCGATTAGAGTTTCTTAATTAACTTAATTAATTAACTTAACCCAAGTTGATAAATGATGTTACATACCTTGTTTTACAACTTGGGAAACTTCCTTTCCAGATATGTGAGCCATATGTCCCAATATAGAAAAAATAGCAAATCCAGCAAAGATACTAGTGAGGCAATTTGTCAAACAAACCATAATAGCATCAGAGAAGCAGTTGTTATTGAACTTATTGTAAGATGACAGAGCAACTAAGCCACCCCAAGCCACGGAAAGGGAATAAAAAATTTGAGTGGCAGCATCCTTCCAGACCTATAAGAGAAAATAATGTCATAATTTAAAATGTACACTCTTAAGGTTTCATTTGCAAGGTCATAGTTTGAATCTACCAGTCGATCTGAGGGAGAAGAATGAGGCCCTCGGTTCCGGTAAAGAGTTACAGCCTCAAAAACTCTATACAGGGCCAATCTGCGTCACCACTCACTGGGTGGCACACAACTACCACTACCACCAATGTTTCACTTGCATTAAATATTTCATATAGACAAGCTATGAATATACTATAATATAATGAAAAGAACACTCAATTACTGTCTACCTAGCTTAAGAAATATAATGTTGCCAATCTTTTGAAGTCTCCATTTGCCGAGCTCTGATAGTGTAGTGGTTACGAATCAGGCTGAGAACCTTAAGTTCAGCAGTTTGAAACTATCAGCTGTTCTGCAGGAGACAGATGAGGCGTTCTGCTCCCATAAAGATTTACAGCCTCGGAAACCCTGTACAGGGTCGTTGAGTCAAAACCAACTCCACAGCACATAACAACAACAACCCTCTAATATTATGGTGTTCTGGTGTGGCGCTGTGAGTTAATGCACCAGACTTCAAAGCCGTTTGAACTGCAAGGTCGGCAGTTCAAGCTCACCAGCTGCTCCTCGGAAACCCTATATAGAGTTGCTATGGGTCGGAACCGACTCAATGGCACTTCACAACAACAACAAGTCTTTGTTGGGGTCCTGGTGTTGCACTGTAGGATAAACCTTGGACTGCTAACCACAAGGTTGGTGGTTCAAACCCACTAGCCACTCCCTGGAAATCCTATACATGGTCACTGAGTCAGAACTGACTCAGACAATAACTTGTTTTTGCTAAAGGACAATAATCTTAGAATCTCATCCATATTATTCCATTACCCAGAAGCATAAAACTAATTGTGCAGATGTCAACTAACTGTGCTGGCATGTTGTTGTTGTTGTTGTTAAGTACCGTGGAGTTGGTTCCGACTCATAGCGACCCTGCACAGGGTTTCCGAGGCTGTAAATCTTTACCGGAGCAGAACACCTCATCTTTCTCCCGCGGAGCCGCTGGTAGTTTCGAATTGTTGACCTTGAGGTTGGCTGGCCAACTCGTAACCATTACAAATGTATCCTTTTAGTCCATTTAAAAATAGGACCAATTCAGTTGAAGTCAGGCAATATATAACAGTGGTTATGAGTTCTGGCGCTGGAATCATAAAGAATAAAGTCCATATCCAATACTCCTTACTCTCTTTGATTTTAATTTATTTTAACCTCTCTTAGCATGTTTGTTCACCTATAAATTGAAAATAATGATAATGTCCTAGCTATGACATGCAGAGAACTGGTGTGACACTGGAGGATAAAGCATTGGACCTCAAGGTCAGTTTGTACCTCAAAGTCAGCAGTTCAAATCCACCATCTGCTCTTTCAGAAACCTTATACAGGGTCTCCATGAGTCGGAACCGACTCGATGACACTTAACAGCGACAACAGGGATGAGATGAGATCATGTATGAAAGCAGTTACTTGTGATTCTACAAGGGTAGCTCCTCATCAAATGATAGTTTCTTATATGGAAATTGAAAACAAATATTTTCACTTTGAAAGATATATATTTCCAATTTCAATAGAAATTAAGTTGTAAGGGATAAAAATAAATGTTATAAAATATTCAAATTATAGCTTGATACTAGGTTATCATCACCCTATAATGGATTTATAATAGCAGAAAGCTAATATGAAGAAAATTAGATGGGTAAAGAGTTGATGGATCGATCAAGTTTATTTCATTCAAATATAACATAATAATTGTATAAAAGCAAAGACCTGCTATTTCTTGAGCAGTTGTTAGATTGAGTGGAATAAGTAGTCTTGTTCTATGAGCCTCTTTCACTATGTGCACTCTGTATGCATACGAAAGGTAGGAGGAGATAAAAGTGGGTGTGGCAGGGCTGAGTTGTGTAAGAATGCTTGTTACTATATTGCATACAATGACGTGTGATTAGGCTGTAAATAAAAGCAAAGCGAAATTCCAAACATAGTTCAAATATACACTCTCCATAGCCACCAATCTCAAAAGTATTTACAAGATTATTAGACTAGGAACTGTTGGTGTTGTTAACTGCAGTGGAGTCATGTTCTGACTCATAGCAACCCTATAAAGGGTTTCCAAGGAGCGGCTGGTGAGCTTGAGCCACTGATCTTGTGGTTCAAATCGACCTTGTGGTAGTACTTTATCCCACAGCGCACCACACCAGGACTCCATATATATACAATCCCATGTTTAGAGTATTGATTACGATGACTGTATACATATATATGTTGTTTTTGTTGTTAATTAAATGCTGTCAGTTCTGACCCACAGCAACCTATAGGGTTTCCAAGGAGCAGCTGGTGAGCTTGAACCACCAACTTTGCCATTCAAACCAACGTTGCTGCCCATTGCATTAAGGCATTAACCCACAGCACCAACATACCTACCTATATGATCACATGCTTAGAATATGGATTATGATGAGTAAAAAATAAAGAGATCTAAAAAAACGTTACCATTGCTAGAAAACTCGAAGAGGAAAGAAAACTGGAGTATTCTGCATGTTGCGGGAGGGAGAGTGGATTAACTGGTATATTTCACAGAGCTTTCAATTTAGCTCTGATTTAAAAATAAAGATGATGGAGACAAAGAAACACAGAAACTATCCTAAATTTTTCAGGACAGTTTCAAGTAAGTATAAAGCCCAAGAGATATGAGGCTTATAAAGCCACTTACCAAACCCTTCAAGTCCATCCTGAATTATAGAGACCCTATAGACCAGGTCCTGGCATGTGCTGTGGGTTAATGCACCAGACTGCAAAGCCATTTGAGCTGCAAGGTCAGAGGTTCAAGCTCACCAGCTGCTCCTCGGAAACCCTATGCAGAGTTGCTATGGGTCGGAATCGACTCAACAGTGCTTAACAACAATAACAATAGAATGGAGTCCTGGTGTGGTGCTGTGGGTTAATATGCTGGACTGAAAAATCGCTTTTAACCGCAAGGCAGGCAGTTCAAGCTCACCAGCAGCTCCTAGGAAATCCTACACAGGGTTACTATGGGTTGGAAACCGATGGCACTTAACAACAACATAGAACAAGGTGGAACAGTCCCACAGGGTTTACAAGGCTGTAAATCAATGAGTGGGTTAAACTACCAACCTTTCAGTTATCATTTGAGTGTTTAATACCTGTACCATTTTTTTTTGTTGTTAAGGACCATGGAATCGGTTCTGACTCATAGTGACCCTGCACAGGGTTTCCGAGGTTGCAAATCTTTACAGGAGCAGAAAGCCTCATCTTTCTCCTGCGGAACAGCTGGTAGTTTCGAACTGCTGACCTTGAGGTTAGCAGCCCGATTCTGCACCACTAGGGCTCCTTAGTTGCCACTTGTTGTTGTTGTTGATAGGTGCCATCGAGTCGGTACTGATTCATAGTGACCTTATGCACAGCAGAACGAAACACTGCCTGATCCTGGGCTAACCTCACTACTGTTGTCACGCTTGAGTCCATCGATGCTGCCACTTGGCCAATCCATCTCGCTGGGGGAGGGGGGGGTCTTCCACTTTTTCTCTGACCCTCTACCTTACCAAATATGACATCCTTCTCCAGTGACTGGTCCCTCCTGACAATATGTCTGAAGCATAAGATGAAGTTTGGCCATCTTGGCCTCCAAGGAACACTCTTGGCTGCACTTCTTCCAAAACGGATCTATTGGTTCTTTTGGCAGCCCATAGCACTTTCAATATTCTCCTCCAACACCATAACTCAAAAGCATCAATCTTCTACAGTTTTCCTTACTCACTGTCCAGCTTTTGCATGCATATGAGGTGATTGAAAATACCATGGCTTGGGCCAGGCGCACCTTAGTCTTCAAGCTCTGCTCTTCAACACTTTACAAAAAGGTCTTGTGCAGCACATTTGCCTAATGCAATGCACGTCATTTGATTTCTTGACTGCTTCTTCCATGAGTATTGATAGTTGATCCAAGAAGAATGAAGTCCTTGACAACTTCAATCTTTTCTCCATTGATAAGAATGCAGTTTATTGGTGCATTGGTGAGGATTTGTGTTTTCTTTACATTGAGATGTAATCCATACTTAAGGCTGCCTCTTTGATCTTCATCAGTAAATGCTTTAAGTCCTCTTCACTTTCAGCAAACAAAGTTGTATCATCTTCATACAACCACAAGGATTCACCTTCTTAGGGAAACGTTACAACTATATTAATACAGTATAAGGGTAATAATTGAAGTAAATGTATACTGTAGTTGTTAAATGCTGTGGTTCTGACTCATAGTGACCCTATACAGGGTTTCCGAAAGCCTCATCTATCTCCTGCAAACTGGCAGCTGGTAGATTCGAACTGTTGATCTTGCAATTCACAGCCCAGTTCATAATCCACTATGTTTTAATATGTTCTTGTTAAGCACTGTCAAGTCAGTTCTGACTCATCGTAACCTTGCATAGGGTTTCCAAGGTGCAACAGGTGAGTTTGAACTGCCAACCTTGTGGTTAGCAATCCAGTACTTATCCTACAGCACCACACAGGGGCTTCTTCATAGTTGTAGAGTAGCTTACAATTTTGACAATATAGTAACATATTTTATTTCATTTAATAACCTGGACAAGGAGATGAATTACAACTTCCATTATTTTTGTTTCCTTTATCCTACAGCACCACACCAGGACTACGACATATTTATATTGTTGTTGTTAAGGGCCTTCTAGTCAGTTCCGACTCATAGCGACCCTGTATCAGGTTTCCAAGGAGCAGCTGGTAGGTGTGAAGTGAAAACCTTACAGCTCAAACCGACCTTGCAGGCCAGTGTATTATCCTGCGGTGCTACACCAGGACTCCATATTTATATATTGTTGTTGTGAAGTGCCATCGAGTCTGTTCTGACCCATAGCGACCCTGTATAGGGTTTCCAAGGAGCAGCTGGTGAGCTTGAACTAGCATAGTAGACTATAACTATTTTCCATTTTGAATAGCACTATATAGATAGGAGAAAGGTGAGGCTTTCTGCTCCCATAAAGATATACAACCTCGGAAACCCTGTGCAGGGTCACTATGGGTCGGAACCGACTCAATGGCACTTAACAATAACAACAATATAGATAGTTTGAGGACTAAAGTGCGCCTGACGCAGGCCATGGCATTTTCAATAACCTCATATGCATGTGAAAGCTGGACAGTGAATACAGAAGACCGTAGAAGAATTGTTGTTTTTGAGTTATGGTATTGGAGGAGAATATTGAAAGTGCCATGGGCTGTCAAAAGAACAAACAGATCTGTGTTAGAAGAAATAAAGACAGAGTGCTCCTAGGAGGCCAGGATGGCCAGACTTCATCTCTCATACTTTGGGCATATTGTCAGGAGGAACCAGTCACTGGAGAAGGACATCATGTTTGGTAAAGTGGAGGATAGGAGAAAAAGAGAAAGACCCCCCAATGAGATGGATTGGCACAGTGGGAGCATCAATGGGCTCAAGTGTGGCAACAATTGTGAAGTTGGCCCAGGATCAGGCAGTGTTTCTTTCTGTTGTGACTAGGGTCGCTGTGAGTTGGTACCCACTTGATGGTACTTAACAACAACAACATATGGATGGTAGATGATATTAGCTACATTTCTTGTTATCAACATGAAGACAGTTGTGGGGTTTTAACTGGCCAGATGCTCAATATGGGCCAAGAAAAACACCTTAACTACTTATAAGATGAAATCATTCTTTAGCTACAACAATTGTTGTTTGTTGTTATGTTCTGTGGAGTCGGTTCTGACCCATAGCAACCCTGTACAGGGTTTCTGAGCCTGAAATCTTTATGGGAGCAGAAAGCCTCATCTTTCACCTGCAAACAGCTGGTAGTTTCGAACTGCTGACCATGAGATTAGCAGCCCAATTCGTAACCAACAATAGAGTATGCTTATTGTTAATGCTCTCTGCAGTCATAATTGTAAACGATTGTGTGCATCCATGACATATATAGCCATCATCTGGGGATAGAATAAAGTTACAAGAAGGTTACCCAATTCATATTCATGGAGCATGTTTATGCTTCTATTACAAGGAATAGCTTTGTTTATAGAATTATTAACATGTGCCAAATTTGTGTTTAACTTCATAATCCATTAGGGAAATTTTCATCTTAATTTTGGGATAATTAACTTTTTTTTTTTATGTTCATAACCCAAGGACTTACTATATTTCTTTTAAGTGTTACTATGAAAATCACAATTTTAAAAAATAAATTAAGAAATACTTAAGTTTTTGGGTTTTTTTTTTCCTAATGTGGTGCTTGGCTGAATGTGCTGGACTGCAAAGTCTGTTTGAACTGCAAGGTCGGCGGTCCAAGCCCAACAGCTGCTCCTCACAAACCCCTCACAGGGTCGCTATGGGTCAGAACTGACTTGACTCCGCTTAACAACAGCAACAAATGAGTTTTAACCGGTGTAATGCCATTTAACAACAACAATTTTCTTTGGGATAGTTAACTTTTAAAGACAGTTTAAAAGACCATTAAATTTCCAACTAATCTTTAAAGTTGTATCCAGTAAATCAAACTAGTCATCAAACTGGAGGTATTGAAGTGTGAAATATTGTCACATTAATAGACCCCAAATACTTTGGGTCAAATTGAGTCAGTTATATGAATAAAGTAAAAGTTTTCAAATCTATTGTGAAAAATTCTTATCTCACTTCCAGTAAAAGAACATATGTGTCATGTTAAAGAGCTAAAAGAGATAGTCTTTGTTGAGAGAAACACCAATAAAATAATTGCATATTTTTGCAAGCGACCACATGCGAAGTTCTGGTGCTGTAGAATAACCACTAGACTGCTCAGCACAATATCGGCAGTTCAAACCCACCAGCCACACCTCAGTAGATCTATACAGGGTTGCTATAAGTCGGAACTGACTCAAGCGCACTTAACAACAATATGTTACCATGACACTCTTACATGTAATTGAGGCTTTGGGGTACTTGTTTTCAAGATTTTCCTTCTAGGATAATTTTAAATTACAATGAAATCTTACCTCAGCTTCCTTAAGTTTTGTAAAATTTGACTGTGATCCAATATAGTATGAAATGCCTTTTGATGCACCCTCCAGAGTTGCCCCTCGTATTAACAGGATGAATAGGACAACATAGGGGAAAAGAGCTGTAAAATATACCACCTACCAAGAAAACCAAAAATTACAGGTTACTTTTAAAACTGTATATAATTGCATGCACATAAAATTATTAGCCACTTGTAATTGGTGAATTAAAAGTAATGGAAATTTCATAAGGTTATTCATCAATGAAACCTGGTGACGCCAATAGCAAAGTTTGCACAATTTTCTTTTTCTATTTTCACCACTATCAAATTATCCATTTTTTAAAATGTCCTGATATATGAACCAATATTCTCCAGGTTCGTGTTGTAAATAAACAGTGTTAACCTGGGATCTAGAAGGATGGAGTGCTTTCCTAAATATCTTAAGCACTGGATTGCAAACCACCAGGCTGGCAGTTCAAACCCAACAGCTGCTCCTATACAGGGTCATTATGAGTCAGAACCAACTCAAAGGAACTTAACAACAATGTCTGAGGGGACTGAATTTCTCCTCTAAGTTACTACATTAAGGTGGTGGTGGTTATGTGCTATGGAGTCAGTTCCGACTCATAGCGACCCTGCACAGGGTTTCTGAGGTTGTAAATCTTTATGGGAGCAGAAAGCCTCATCTTTCTCCCACGGAACAGCTGGTAGTTTCAAATTGCTGACCCTGAGGTTAGCAGCCCGATTCGTAACCACTACGCTACCAGAGCTCATTACATTGAGGGAGGTAGGGAAATTACTTTAAACCCTGCAATGATCAGTTTCTGACTCTCAGCGACTGTTTCCAAGGGTTTCCAAGAAGTGGTTAGTGTTGACCCTGTGGTTCAAACCGACCTTGTGGTTGAGAGCTTATCCTACAGTGCCACACTAAGACTCAAGAGAATGTAATAGGAATACAAATATAGTATCTAGTTGTCCCTGTCCCTAGCTTTTAAGGAAATTTCAGTCTAATGGTTATGAATGCATAAACTTTCACTTCTTTAAGCAATATGTAACTGTTCACAGAGAAAACTGCATGGTATTCTCTTAAACGGAACCATGCTCTTAGAAATAAAAAAATAAAAGAGTTGGAAAATATAACAGGAAAAAAAAAAAAAAAGCCCTGTTCTTCATGGAGAAGATTCTGAGTCTACTTTGGCAAGCTTTAACCAAAAGGCTCTATATGATAAGCACTGGATTGCAAACCACAAGGTCCAAGGTTTGAGCCCCGCCATTTGCCCTGTGGGAGAAAGATGAGGCTTTCTGCTCATGCAATGATTAAAAGCCTCGGAAACCCTATATAGCGTTGCTATGAATTGGAACTGACTTCACAGCACTTAACAAGAGTTTTTCTAAATCTCTTCAATTAGGGGAGTCCTTACACTAGTGATCTTATAAGTAAAGGATCGTGACTTCCCAAACCAAGCATTGCAATATATAATTTGATTCAAGTTGCTTATTTATATAGTTGTTGTTGTTAAGTGCTGTCGAGTTGGTTCTGACTCATGGGACCTGGTATAGGGCTTTCAAGGAACATTTACATAGTAGGACCAAACTATTTCAATATACCCTTAAGCCTCAAAATGTCATAGCAACTGGAAGGGTCCAAGTTTTGAAGAACTGCATAGCTCCAGTAGTTGTTCTTTCTTTGTTTTGCTTTGTTTTTAATACTAGCAGAAATCTTAAATATTAACTTCAAGCTAGACTTAATTTAGAATTAACGGGAAGGTTTTCACACAATTGGATGTTCCCAATTTGGGAAAAAAAAAACATGCATATGATAGTGCTTAGCATTAAAACACAATGAAATTGGAAAGTAGCTACAGTATTATCTGACTGATTCTCCAAAATTACCTTGCCAGAAGATTTGATCCCTTTAAACAGTGCTGCTCCAACTATGAGCCAAGCCAGAAGAAGACAAAGTGCTAAATACCACACAATTACTCCAGTATCATCCAATCCATCTGACCGCTGGAGCGCCACTTTACTGAAAACACATAAGTTGTTTATGAACATAAAATCACTTGTTTTTTGTTTGTTTTTTTAAAATGCATTGACTATAGTGATGTCTTTTATCCAGGAAGATATTTCCTGGTCTTTAAGTCTTATTAATAAATTAATTAAAAGTCCTGTGAGTCTTTTATTTATACTATCTTATGGAGTGGCACAAATAAATTTATTGTATAGTCAGGCTCTGAATTTTAGGGTCAACTGCAGCAATACAAAGTCCCAAACTCCAGAACAAAAGATTCTTACAACTAATTTTTTTCTTATATTTTAAAGCCCCTTTATGTAAGCAAACTAACCTAACATTAAGTTACTTCATTTTTCTCATTGTAATATTTTTCTCAAGTTAAAATAAAGGGGAATATATCTAAAATTATACTAAATAATTTTCATATTCATTACATGTCATAAAATCAAAATGGTTCCATTATTTATGTTTTTCAAAGACTTTAAGTAAAAATTCACCATTTTCATTAGAGATGTGAATGAATATATCTGGAATCCTAATTCTGAACTTGATGTTTGGGACTATTTCAAGATGCAAATTTAAAAATGATCACAAAAAAACATTAACATTTGAATAAAGAAGACCTCTCTTCAGCAGGAGAATGAAGAAGTTGGATAGCAGTAAGGGTAGGTTTATGAGGTTGTTATGAATCATAATAGACTACACAAAAACTCATAACAACAACATAAGCTGAGGTTAAGCAAAGACAGATCATTTAAAATTAATAGAATTAAATGTAAGTCAAAATATCTTTCCTTACGAAATCATGGCTTTTTAAGCAAATCGGATAACAAGAAATTGCTGCTATAAATTGCAAATTTGACCCAAATATTTACCCATCACCCAACTATTTATCATTAGAACATGTTGGTTATGGTCTAGTTCATTATCGTGCCCTATCTTATAGCTAGTAAATATTAAATAAATCATTGAGAATCTTGTGTCAATTTAAGATCTAATTTATAAATGACACTTTCTTGACTATGAGCTAATTTTTCAAGGAACCCAGGTGACTCAATGGTAAAATACTTAGCTGCTAACTTAATGGTAAAATACTTAGCTGCTAACCAAAAGGTCCACCACTCATCTGTCAGTTTGTCATACTGTGGTGGCTTGCGAGTTGCTGTAATTCTGAAAGCTATGCCACCAGTATTTTTAAATACCAGCAGGGTGGACAGGTTTACCATGATGGACAGGTTTCAGATGATCTTCCAGAAGAAGATAGACACAGTACTTCTGAATATTTAGTCACTGAAAATCTTATTAATAGCAGAGAAACACTGTCAGATACAGTGCCGGAAAATGAGCCCCTCAGGTTGGAAGGCACTCAAAATGCAACTGGGGAAGAGCTGCCTCCTCAAAGTAGAGTTGACCGTGATGACGCGAATGGAGTTAAGCTCGTGGGAGAAAAGCCTACAGAACCTTCATTTGCTGATGGGGCACAACTCAAAAT
>NW_006408701.1:5605051-5618495 GCF_000296735.1 Chrysochloris asiatica
GCAAAAAGTCATTAAGAAGACAAGAAAGAAGGAAAAGGTCAAAATGGATGTCAGAAGAGACACTGACACGTGCTCTCCAGCATAGAGATGCTAAAGCAAATGGAAGAAATGAGGAGGTGCAAGAGCTGAACAGAAAAGTTCAAAGATCAGCTGGAGAAGATAAAGCCAAATATTACAACTAAATGTGTAAAGATCTGGAATCAGAAAACCAAGAAGGAAGTACACGCTCAGCATTCCTCAAGCTGGGGGAACTGAAGAAAAAATTCAAGCCTCAACTTTCGTTATTGAAAGATTGTCTGGGAAAATTATTGAATGATACAGAAAACATCAAAAGAAGATGGAAGGAATATGCAGAGTCACTGTACCAAAAAGAAATGTTTCATGTTCAACCGTTACAAGAGCCAATTATACTGAAGGAGATAGCCTGCATTGAAGGAATTGGCAAAGAACAAGGCACCAGGAATTGATGAAATAAAAATTGAAATCTTTCAAGAAAGTGAGGCGGCACAGGAGACACTCATCTATGCCAAGAAATTTGGAAGACAACTATCTGGCAGACTGATTGGAAGAGATCCCATATTTGTGCCCATAGCAAAGAGAGGTGATCCAACGGAATGCAGAAATCTTGAGAATATCTTTGATATCCCATGTGAGTAAAGTTTTACTGAAGGTAATACAGAAATGGCTGCAAGCATGCATTGACAGACAACTTCAACAGGTTCAAGCCAGATTCAGAAGAGGCTGTGGAACAAGGGATATCATTGCTGATGTCCGATGGATCTTGGCTGAAAGCAGAGAATATCAGAAAGATGTTTACCTGTGCTTTATTGACCACGCAAAGCCTTTCCATTGTATGAATCATGACAAGCTATGCACAACATTGCGAAGTATGAGTATTCCGGAACACTTAATTGTGCTCATGAGGAATCTGTACCTGGACCAGGAGGCAGTTGTTTAAACAGAACATGGGAACACTGAATGGTTTAAAATTAAGAAAGGTGTGTGACAGGGTTGTATTCTTTCACTATACTTATTCAACCTGTATGCTGAGCAAATAATCCAAGAAGCTGGGATATATGAAGAAAAACATGGTATCAGGATTGGAGGAAGACTCATTAACAACCTGCGGTATGCAGATGATACAACCTTGCTTGCTGAAAGCGAAGAAGACTTAAAACATTTACTGATGAAGATCAAAGAGCACAGCCTTCTGTATGGATTGCAACTCAACGTAAAGAAAACAAAAATCCTCACCACTGGACCAATAAACAACATTCTTATCAATGGAGAAAAGATTGAAGTGTCAAGGATTTCATTCTTCTTGGGTCAACTATCAACACTTATGGAAGCAGCAGTCAAGAAATCAAACAACATATTGTGTTAGGCAAATCTGCTGCACAAGACCTTTTTAAAGTGTTGAAGAGCAAAGGATGCAGCTTGAGGACTAAGGTGCGCCTGACCCAAGCCATGGTATTTTCAATAACCTCATATGCATGTGAAAGCTGGACAATGAATAAGGAAGACCATAGAAAAATTGATGCTTTTGAGTTATGGTGTTGGAGGAGAGTATTGAAAATTCCATGGGCTGCCAAAAGGATCAATAGGTCCATTTTGGAAGAAGTGCAGCTAGAGTGCTCCTTGGAGGCCAGGATGGCCAAAATTCGTCTCTCATACTTTGGACATACTGTCAGGAGGAACCAGTCACTGGAGAAGGATATCATGTTTGGTAAGTTGGAGGGTCCGAAAAAAAGAGGAAGACCCCCAATGAGCTGGAATGGCCAGGTGACATACTTATCGATGGCTCAAGCGTGGCAACAGTAGTGAGGTTGGCCCAGGATCGGGCAGTGTTTCGTTCTGTTGTGCATAAGGTCTCCAGGGTTGGTACTGACTCAATGGCAGCTAACAACAACAACAACCAAGGGGTGGAACCAACCAGTGACTCCATGGGAAAAAAAGACCTGAAACTATGCTCCCCAAAAGCCTAGAAAACTCTGTGGGATGTTTCAAACTCTGTCACATGGGTCACTATGAATTAGAATTCACTCAATGGCATTCAACAGCAACTACTCATGCAAGATTGGTAAACATTTGAGTAAAGTGAAGTGTAATCTACCCTGATCTCCCTTTTTTCCTGTTTGGCTATGAAAGGAGCTGATCAATATTTTTTGTTGTCGTTTATAAAAACTTGTTAATACCACGTGCTAAGAAGCAGATCATTTCGTGTACTTACTTCCAATATTGTTCGCTGGGAAGCTGTCCTGGCTCATAAACCTGACTTCCATTGATGCAGGTAAAATTGTTGAGGTCTACCCAACTTTTATTGACTTCAATGATCTCATCAGGTTTTATGCTCACGTTACAGCGAGTTACTAAAAATGATGTAAGAAAATACACACAAGCACAGATACATAATTAGTTTTAGAAGAAGACTTTCTTGGGGAAAATACGGCTAAATCTTTAAATTACTGTCTAAATTCTTCCTTGGGGAAGGTAAGGTAGAAATCTTACAAATATAGAATAAGACAGGTGTATTTAACATCTGAAATCTCTACTACTACACTAAGCTGGAGATGAGTATGAAAATATCTGTCCCTTTAAACTGTGATTGTTTATAGTAATAACAGCTACATATTAACAATGGTTTTTGTTGAGATTTCATGTTCTCATTTTTAGTATATGAATTTATTTCATCTATATTGATGAAGTGATACCTTTAAATTCTTAAGAAGTGCTAAGTCTTTATAAATTAATTCTCTAGTATGCAGAGGCAACCCTAGACTGTTAATCTGCAATGTTGAAGCTATATGACCCTGAAGATTAGCAACATATCATATAGCCCACTTACTATCTCCTAAGACATGCTGCCAATGTGCCTTTCTCTGTGTATCACTTTGTCACTTTCTTCTTTCTCTCTGGCCCATGCTTTGAGCCTACAATGAATACTACACTAAGCATGCTTTAGCCTTGCAGACTGCCTTCAGATGAACATGCTGTCTTAATCCATTTTCAAGATATACATGCCTTATTCTGCTTTCTCCAATGACCTGCGACTTACATGAAATTTCACCTAAACTGCCTAGAGAATTGATTATTTTAAGCTTATTTCGAATATGTAAAAAGATGATGCAGTTTATACAATATTTTTTTAAAACACAAATATTTTTACCTATAGGCGATCTGCTACAGTGTTCATCTGCCCAAGAAGGAGAACAATTTGCCCATGGTAGTTGACTTCGAAAAGAAGCAAACATGTAGTAAAGACTATAGGCAATTATGACGTTATAATAAATGGTCACAAAAATAGATATCAAGACCATCGTAATTCCCACACCTGGAAAAGAGAACAATTCAAATACAATCAAAACTCATTTTTCTTGGCTAAATCATGAAAAGTTACACCTCCAGTTTCACAAAATCTCTGAAAAAAGCCTATTTCAGATAACAGTTTGGGGAGAAGTTGTTGTTGTTATGTGCCGTGGAGTCGGTTCCAACTCATAGCGACCTTTTACAGGGTTTCCAAGGCTGTAAATCTTTATGGGAGCAGAAAGTCTCATCCTTCTCACATGAACAGCTGGTAATTTCGAACTGCTGACCTTGCGGTTCGCAACCCGATTTGTAACCACTACACTACCAGAGCTCTTGCTTCTCAAATTTAAAATGATTTTGATGATTGCTTTTTTGGGAGAGTTTTTCAGTTGATTAGAAAAGAGTCTTAAGGCCAATGGCAGAAGACCAAGATTCACATAGTGAAAAAAAAAAAAACAAAACAATGCCCGTTACAGTTCCTTATTCTGTATATAAATTCTTGTCAGAGTGGGCACTATTATAAGCTCAACAACAACAACAATCCAATTATTTAATGAATGTTGTGTCTTCATCTATAAACCAACATTTTGATGGGGAGAAGACTAAGTGTCTAAATTAATATTTTGAAAGAGCTCTGCATGATATTTTTACAAATCCCTATATAAATGATCCGACAATTCTTTGAAGTTCCAAAATTTCTTTATTCAATGATTGCAAAATGCAATTTAAAATACTAAATGTAACTCTTCTGCTTGCGACTAGCTTTCGAGGTACCTTTTCCAATATTCTACCACAATATTCTATTCATCTCAATTTGAGTTCATTTGTGATGTCCCACTGAAGCTTTTACAGATGGTTTACAGCAGCTAGTACATACCAAAAAGATATCTACTTTTCAGACAGAAGGCTAATGTGGTTTTTAATCACAATTAAGGCTTTTGTTGTTTTGTTTTTCACTTCACTAGTGCCCTATTCTACTAGGAGCATCTTAGAAAAACAGTGACCTGGTTCAACTTTTGTGAACCAGTCATTGTGAAAAATCTGCAAAAATAGTAAGGCAATGACTACGTAGGAAGTAGAAAAAAAAAGTCAGAGCCATGGAGTGGATGCCCAACAGGACTGTGTGCCAAGGGAATGTGAAAGGATAAAATAATGATACCCATGCAATCTTCTCTAATGTCCTCCATAAGTCCATCCCCCCATCCAAGACACATTTGTTGTTGTTATGTGCCATGGAGCCAGTTCCGACTCATAGCGACCCTGGTACAGGGTTTCTGAGGTTGTAAATCTTTATGGGAGCAGAAAGCCTCATCTTTTTCCCGTGGAACTGGTAGTTTTCAAACTGCTGACCCTGAGAGGTTAGCAGCCCAATTCATAAGCACTACGCTACCAGAGCTCCTTAAAAACCAGAGATAAAAATATAAATTTGATTTTTAAATACTACAGTGGTGAACTATAGAGGAAAAGAACAATGCATGCCTGTTTGCCTTAATTTTGTTACTCTTAATAAGGGTTCAAAAGGAGTCTTGGTAGCATAGTGGGCTGCTAACCACAAGGTCAGCAGTTCAAATCTAGTAGCCATTCTGAGGCTTTCTACTCCTGTCCTGGTGTGGTGCTGTGGGTTAGTTAATGCGCTGTACTGCAAAGTCAGGATCGTTGATTCAATCTCACCAGCCACTCATCGGGAACCCTATACAGGGTCACTGTGGGTCGGAGTGAACTCAAGGGCACTTAACAATAACAACAAAGATTTATAGCCTCAAGTAGCCTATACGGGGTCACTATGAGTCAGAACCAACTATAAAGTACTCTAATAAGTTTCACATTTTACTCCTTTGAAGCATGAGTCTTAATTAACTGATTTTTTCCCCCATCTTGATTCAAAAGTTGGTTGACATTAACACAACTTTTGTTAGTTTGGGTTTTCTTTTGTCTACAGGCCTTTGCTAAGTGTTGGATAGTAGAGACTGGGCCAGTGGCCAATAGAACAAAATTCCCCTGTAAAGTTGGCAGGGGAAGTAGGACTTTCCATGGTGTCACAAAGCAAAAACTCATCCAAACAACAACAACAAAAACTAAATCCACTGCCACAGAGTTAATTCGGACTCATAGGGTTTCTGAAGCTGTAAATCTTTATGGTAGCAGAAAGCCTCATCTTTCTCCCATGGAGTGGCTGGTGGGTTTGAACTGCCAATCCCATATCTAACAGTCCAGTATTTATCATACAGCATTGCCAGGGAGCTTAATATAAGCATTTGCATAAGTGATCTCACTGATATAACCATAATATATTTGGTTATTAACACTCAAATCTAAACAATGTTCTTGGTATTTGAAAAAAGAGATACACTCTGAGGCCTTAATGACTTGTGATACTTAAGTGAATAAATATTAATGTCTTTTACATAGAATACCCCAAACAAAACAAAACTCACTGCCATAGAGTCAATTCCGTCTCACTGCGGGTTTCGGAACCTGCAAATCTTTACTGGAGCAGAAAGCCTCATCTTTCTCTTGTAGTCCAGTACTACATGTATCTGAATAACGTAATTGTTTTTACATGTAGTTAAAGATAGTAGATCTCCGAAGAGCTTTTCAAGCTAAAAGTGAAGTTTGTTTTTTGTGTTTGCTTTGTCATTCCTCAGACATCTTCTCATTGTGTTTGTTACTTTTGTAATAAAACAAATCTAATTGTAAAATAGTATTATAATCACCAGACTCGGTTTCTGGCCAGTGCAAACAATCTGGTAAGGAACACTGGTCCCAGCCTGACTGATTCCTTTTTCAGATTCAGAGGTTTAGGGGATTCCACACTCCTCTAATTTTTACAGGGACTTTACTATCTATTGTCAATATACCCACCAGTTTTTGTTTTGTATTTTAGATTCTCTTTTTCCCTCAAGGACTTAGCCCTGTGGAGTCAACTCCCATCATTGAATATTCTCCCATCATAGGTAGAGGAGCCTCCAGAAACCAAGAGAGGGGTGCACCATCTCTCGCCCTGGGTCTATCCTGGAGTCCAGTTCTTAGGGAGATGGAACCAGGGCTAGTTTGTTGGGTGCCAATTTTGTTATCCCTAATGAGGGTTCGTGCTCTGGATTGGTCAAATTCACCAACTCACAGTTAGAGAGAAAAAGGAGATGTTTTAGAAGGTGGCATCAGTGGTGAGTTCAGACAGCATCACAGGCTGTCTTAGTAAAAACTTACACACTGAGATGCACACTGTGGGAGAGTGACACACTTTTCCAGGTACTTTCTATTACTCAAGTCACAACATAAACACCATAGAACAATCAGATAAAACATAAGAGTAGCATGTGTAACACACAAGCAGGCAGAATTGTCTATATGGTCAAACACAACATACTTGTTGTTGTGCAATACAGAAAGTTATAAAAATTCTATAGAGGCAGGGGCAAGGAACAGGGCAAAAAATGGCCTGAATTAGACTAATTACAAACATGGAGTAAGTCAGATTGGTGCTGGATGATAAGTTGTAGTGTGTTAAAATGCTAAATGCATTTTTCGTCCATATAGTGAGGACAGAACAAATAGACCAATGAGAAATAAACAATTAAAAAAACACTATGTACCAACCTTGAAACAATGGAAGAATCCTCCAAACTGAAACGGGACCTAAGCTAGCAAACTGTCCCAATGAACACTCTAAGAAGAATAAAGGTAAACCAGCCAAGGCTAGCATAAGCGTATAAGGTATCAAGAAGGCACCTGAAAAAGAAAAAGGCACAAATACATCTCAAAATCTTGGTGACACTTGAACAATCAGCAGAATATATTTTTAAAAGCATCCTGATGTAGTGGACTTAGAGAGTGCTGGGTTTGGGTCTCAAATTCATTACTTGCTGTGTAATAAAGTAGCTGATTCTCTAAACCTTAGATTTCTCATCTATAAAATGGGGTTGTTAATCGGGAGCCCTGGTGATGCTGTGGGTTAAACCCCCTAACTGCTCCTGCTCCTCAAAAGAGGAGTCTTGACCCTAAGAAGAAGTTAGTTCTACCGAGCCCTAGATAGGGTTGCTATGAGTTGGACCCCAATTGATGACAAAGGGTTTAGTTTGGGCTTGAATGAGGTTGATGGACATATGAAAAACAATAGCCTATAAAAAGTAATCTACAGAAGGTTTTAAGAGTCAAAAGCAACAAAATTAAAATTCTCCCTGGGGCAAT
Source organism: Chrysochloris asiatica (assembly GCF_000296735.1). Lineage (NCBI taxonomy): Eukaryota > Metazoa > Chordata > Mammalia > Afrosoricida > Chrysochloridae > Chrysochloris > Chrysochloris asiatica. Next base: position 5,612,546 of record NW_006408701.1, read on the forward strand.
TTCCTAACTTCCAAAGGAAGAACAATACTACATCATCAGTTTCTGGCAAGGGTTCATTTACATAGCCAATGTGAAACAATTAGCAAAATGGGTAGCACATACTATTTGTTGTTGTTGGTAAGAGCCCTAGAGTCAGTTTCAATTCATAATGATCCTGTAAATGGTTTCCAAGGCTTTTAGATCTTTGAAGAAGTCCAATGCTTATCTTATGGAGACTTGACACTGCCACATATCAATGCTAATTTCTCTTCTTTGTCTCTCAATTTCATAGGGACTTATTCCTCTCCATTTAGATGGTAAAGCCTCACTTTTTAAAAAATAAACGTCTTAAAATTTGACTTTTTTCTGCCCATTTTTAGGGCATATTGTTCATATTGTTGCTCATTAGAACTTTTACCAGATTGCAGGGATGGAATATTAAAGTTAGTGATTAAAAAAAAAAAAACAAAAAACAAAAAAAAACAACTCTAGAAGTCTTGGAAAATGATTTAATAGTACAATGTGGTGGTCAGTGGATAAAAACGGACTTTGAATTATGCAAATTCCATGTATCCATGCTGCATTTTTTCTCCTGTGCACTCAGCTGCTACCTACCTCTACAGGAAAAACAACCTGGCCATCTATTTTTTATTAATATTAAAAAAAAAAAAAAACTAAGCCTGGTGTGGTGCTGTGGGTTAATTCGCTGGACTGCAAAGTTGGCTTGAACTACAAGGTTGATGGTTCAAATTGGAAACCCTATACAGGGTCGCTGTTGGTTGGAACCAACTTGACGGCACTTAACAGCAACAAGCCCATTGTCATATAGTTTATAATCCACTGACTCATAGTGACCCCATGTGACAGGGTAGAACTGCCACATAGGATATCCAAGGCTGTTATCTTTACAGAAACAGACTGCCACATTTTTCTCCTGCATAGCAGCTGGGTGGGTTCAAACCACTGACTTTTTGTTAGTAGCTACGTTTGTTAGTAACCACTGCACAATCAGGGCCCCTTCTGTAAAGATTTGTCGTTAAGTAACGTTGAGTTTGAACTACCTACCTTGCAATGCAAACCGACCTTGCTCTCCAATGCTTAACCTATAGTAAAGATTGTTGATGCTCTTAAGAGCTGTTGCGTTGGTTCTGACTTATACCGAACCTGCATAGGGTTTCTGAGGAGCAGCTGGTGTGTTTGAACTGCTGACCTTGTGGTGCACAGTCCCATGCTGATCCTACAGTGCCACACCAGAACTCTATAGGGCAGTTCTACTTTGTCACATGATGTCGCCATGATTCAGAATCCACTGGATAGCAACCAGCAATAACATTTTCATACTATGGTACTGTACCATCCAACCTCAGAATTACAGTTTTTCTAATCCCTCAAACTATATTCTACTAAAAATAATGAGACAATAAGTACTTGTTACATTCTCATAGCTAAGTGACTATACTTTATTGCTAACGCTCTAGGTCACTAGGTGATAGGGACAAATATGTTTGTGTAGATGATGCAATATACATACCATCATTACTATGACTAATAGAAGCTTTAGTCCTACCAAGGACAAATATGAAGAAAAACAAATACAAACTATCCCTGTTTAAATACAATAATAAGCAAACTTTTACCAGTCAATTATAGGCAGGTGTTCTGGAAAAAAAAAATTGAATACTCCTTTCATTGTTTTATATGCCTTTTCATGTATTTTATTATCAATAATAACTATAATTGATCAGTTGTTAATATAACCTGGTTGGTGGTGGTTGTGTGCCACCGAGTCAGTTCTGGCTCATAGTCACCTCCCTATAAATTTTTATGGGAGCAGAAAGTATCATCTTTCTCCCACGGAACCACTGGTATATTTGAACTACTGACCTTTCCGTTAGCAGCCGAGCTCATAATCCACTATGCTACCAGGGATCCTTTAATATAACCTAGTAGACACAAATTATTATCACTGTTGACCTAAACAGTAAAGCATGAAACTTCTGCTTCATAAACTATTATAAAAAATCTACAGATAAAAATGTTTCTATATGTTAGCAAAAGTTTCTCAAACCTAGCTATATTTTTAACCTTATCTATATAATTCGAAACTACCAGCTGTTCTGTGGGGGAAAGATGAGGCTTTCTGCTCCCGTAAAGATTCACAGCCTCGGAAACCCTATACAGGGTTGCTATGAGTCGAAACTGACTCCACAGCACATAAAAACAACAACAACATATACATTTGGAGTCCTGGTGTGGCGCTGTGGGTTAATGCATCAGACTGCAAAACCATTTGAACTGCAAGGTTGGTAGTTCAAGCTTACCAGCTGCTCCTCAGAAACCCTATATAGGGTCTCTATGAGTCGGAACCCACTCAACGGCACTTGACAACAACAAATAAATATTTGGCAAATTTCAATTTCATGCTTTTCTCTTACCCTTGGGTAATAAAGAAAGAAGCAACTGAGAGAGCCTAGAGCATCCACTACCCAAATGATGAGTCATTTGTGTACTGAGAGTCAATTGTGTATATTAATTTTTAGAGAAATGATGAAAAAGACAACACCATACAATAAACAATACTACCTGTATTTTGCCTTGGCTCTGTTTTAAAATCTTCTGTTAAAACAAATTTAATATCATAGCTAAGAATTTATGGTGACGACTGCGTGTACTTATAAATGTCATGTCATAAGGGACTTCTACAGTAAATATGAGCACACCAAACAGGAAAGGGTTGCTTTTCCTTACTATACTGGCTGGGCCTTAGGAAGTACACACCAAGAAGACTGTGACCTCGGACTCATTTTCTAGCTATAACATATACCAAACCTATATTTGAAAACCGAGACTCCAAATAGGGAAATTTATGCTACTAACGCTGTAGGACAAGCACTGGACAACCACAAGGGGTGGCAATTCAAACCCACCATCTGTTACTTGGAAACCCTGTACAGGATCACTGTAAGTCAGAACCAACTCAACCACACTGAACAGTAACAACAACAACATTTACAGAGTTTGAGAAACAGCATTAAGTCTCTGAAGGCCAGTGTGAATAGTTTAATGCAACCAATTCAATAGGAATTTAAGATTAAAATGTCACCACAAAAATCCTATTGTACTAAGGTAAATAATTATAGTGACACAGTTTCACTGATTCACAGTTATGAAATATAAGGGCATGTCACCTCTACATTCTAATATAACCTGTAATTACAAGTAAATCAAATATGGTGTAAATGAAAAGTTGTTTCAACATTACTAGAGAATTGTGCAATTCATTTTGTTTCCTTTTGTGTGTCACTTTAGAATTTTTTTTTTCTCTTTGTTATAATTGAGTCTACCTTAAATGTGTACAATGTATACACAGTGTTGTTTTGCAGGGAATAATACACCCACAATTCTAAACTAAACTGTACAGCATTTTTGAAGGATTTCTATATGGTCAATACAATTTGAAACCTATGTGACTGAATAATGTAGTTTTAAATACTAAACCTTTAACTACGTTTTAATCAACTCCTTTCAGGCATACATTTTCAAATCTAATTCCTTATTCTACTTATGCAAATAATGTAGTTGAGTGTTTCTTAAAAGAACATGATTTCCTTGCCTTTTTCTTTGATTCAGCTATAAATTAAGCAAAGCACAGGTTGAACATGAGCAAACTATTTTAGCAACATATATAAATTAAGAATAGTATGTCATAGATAAAGGTTCCATAGGATCTCAAACCAGAAGCTCAGAAGCGTTACATATAAAACTTTATCTAGTTTACATCCAAGGATTCTATGAAGCCAAACAGCTTACTAACTTGAACTAGTTGTTGTTACAGTTGTAAAGTCCTGTTGAGTTGGTTCCAACTCAGAGACTCTGTATAGGGTTTCCAAGGAGTGGCTGGTGAGTTTGAACCAGCATCCTTGCAGTTCAAACCAACCTTGTGGTGGATCGCTTTTCCTACAGCGCCACACCAGGACTCTTGAACTAGCTCGTGGTTGGTGGTGGTTGTATGCCGTGGAGTCGGTTCTGACTCATAAAGACCCTGCATCGGGTTTCCGGGGTTGTAAATCTTAATAGGAGCATAAAGTCTCATCTTTCTCCAGCGGAACCACTGGCAGTTTCGAACTGCTGACCTTGAGGTTAGCAGGCCGACTCGTAACCACTATGCTTGCTACCAAAATGTTTGTTTCCTCTCCACAGGCACTTCTCCCCATATCAATATTCTCCCACTAACCTAAGCTACCATGTATCTTTCCTCAGTTCTTAAAGTACCCTCAGAGGCCCAACAGAACCTCATTTAAAGCAACAGAGAAAAGAAGCTGGGGTGGGGAAAGGAATACCTCCACCATTGTTGTAGGTCAGATATGGGAATCTCCACACATTTCCCAGTCCCACTGCATATCCAACCATAGATAGAAGATAATCCGATTTTTTGGACCAGTTACCACGGTCCTGATTCTCATCATTTTCACCAACATGGAAATTCTCAGATGAAGCCGTCACTTTCTGAGGAAGGGAAAATGACAAAAATTGTATTTCTATCATAAAATATTCCCCCAAATCAGAATTTAACAAATCTATAGAATAGCAGAAGATAAAGACGGAAAGGAGGAGAGAGGAAGGGAGGAGAGAAATAGAAAAGAAGAAATCTTGAAACTTTAGCCAAAGGGAACTCTTTCTAAAGTTTGGGAGGTAACTAATTTCTGATGACTGATTTTACTTTACAACTTTTAACCCGGTGATATGACAAAAGTTCTAAAGGTGGGTATTTTTATTACTCCTTTATCTGATATCACCTAAATTTTAGTGAACCCGTCACATATTGCAGCCAACCCTGAGGGGGATATAAACTAGGAGGACATCCCACTGCCTTGAGTCAATTCTGACTCACAGCCACCCGGTAGGTAAGACAGAGTAGAACAACGAAGTGTTCCGTAGGGTTTCTGAGACTGTGAATCTTTATAGGAGCAGACAGCCTCATCTTTCTTCCGCAGCTGGTAGTTTTGAAACTTGCTTTTCTCTTCCTTCAAAGCTCAACATTTAATGAAGGAATAAAAAAGCAGGTTTCAAATACAATTGTCTTAGCAACAAATTAGGTAAAATCAACACTCTTGAGATTGTAGCAGATCTTTGAGAGGAAAGATAAACTATAGCATCTACTGAAAAATAATATTTCACAAAGTCCTTTTCATTTGGGCAATTGGAATTAAGGAAAATTTCATTTATCTTCCTATCATGGAACAAAAGCAGTACATTTCTGAAAACCATAGACTAATAACCCTGTCCCACCAGGTGGAGCAGCTGTCTCTCCATTTGGGGGGTGGAGGAGGCTGAGGGATTGAGGTTCTCTCCCAAGCCTGTTAGCTGCTTTGGGGTACAGAAAATGACTTATGTCTGGTGAGTTCATTGCGTTGTTCCGTCTCACTCCAACATAGCCTAAAGGCTAGACACAGTCTGGAGAGGGACACAGAACCCGATCTTGAGGGTCCACCCAAGGCCAAGATGAGGTGCCCCTAAATCCTATTACTGTGGAATAAGAATTTGTCTCTTTTCCCTCAATTCTCTGAGAACACTTAAGACATACTTCAGGGCAGCTAAACAGATGTAGAGAATGAAGAAGAGCCACAAAAAGCAAAAACTAACACTTTTGCTCCCCCAAGTTTTCCCTTCCCAGGCCCACCACACCACCCGCAGTTCCCAGACCCCTACCTCCTTCCTCCTGCCCTTGAAGAAGCTGGGGCACTTCAAGTTGTCCATGGTCCTCTCACTCCCTCAGCTTGCTCTTCTTAGGCTAACAGTCAGGCTGAGCTTGGCGGGTGGCAGGTGCACACTCCCTCGTTCCTACCTGTCAGAGTGATCCACCTTGCCCAGGGGTGGGACCATTTATGGAAGGAAGTTCTCCCCTCCCCCTCCCTGTCCTGTCAGTTACCGGAAGGGACCAAAGTGAGACTCTGATTTTTCCCCAGGTAAG
>NW_006408701.1:5618595-5619364 GCF_000296735.1 Chrysochloris asiatica
ATCAAGGGAGGGCCTCTGGGCCCCTCCTCATCCTCCGTCTTCATCGCCATGGTCACTTCTTGTCTAGCTGCTCCAGCAGTGGGTTGCCTTCCGACTCCGGGGTCTTGACGCTGTCAGTCCGCACGATGCAGGTAGGTCAGTGCCGGTGCAGCATCAGGATGAGCCGCTGCAGCTCCTACTTCAGCTCCTCAATCTGGGTCTTCAGCTCCGCGTTCATGAGTTCCAGCTGCTCAGATTCCCGCTGCCAAGCAGAAACTCTGTCTGCTCCTTCTTGTTGTTTCGGCATCGGGCCGCGGCCACTTAGCTCTTCTCCCAGTGTCTTTTCCTCATCTAGCTCACTTTTCACGGGTTGGGGCCGCTTGCCCAGTTTCACTTCCAGGAAGTGCACAGGGGCAATCATGGCCTGAATGTTGCAGAAGTCTGCGTACTTCGGCTCCTCTGTGGTCAGAGCTGAGCTGGGAAGGCCAGTCAGGGGGCCGAGCACTGGCAGAGAGCCTGCAGTCACGGAAGGGTCTGAGATCTGCCAGGCATCATAGCAGGAGGAGTGGAGGTCCGACCTGGTGGCTGCTTCCTGGGAAAGAGCATGCACATGCCTCCGGTAACGTCCGGTAAACATATAGGATATGTGATAGGATAATATCCATGCACCATAAGAACTAAAATATGACCTTGACTATATCCCACCTGAATTTAGAGATCATCTGAAGAACAGATTTGATACATTAAACACTACAGACCAAAGACCAGAAGAGTTGTGGGATGACATCAA
>NW_006408701.1:5623975-5658583 GCF_000296735.1 Chrysochloris asiatica
GGGGGGGGGAGAAGGGCTGGGCTGGTAGAGAGCGGAGCAGCCTGAGCCGAGAAGACCGATTGCCTTTGACTCAGAGCCTTGCAGGTGCCTTTACAGTCTCCTCTTTCCGGGGTTCCCTGCTTCCTGCTAAACTTGGCCTTTCAGCCTGGTCTCTGTCCTGGGGCCAAGTGCTGATCTCCACTGGTACTGGAGATGGGGGAGGGGACAGGCTATGGGACACGTTTTGTTCCCTACAACTCTGTTAAGCAGACCATACTTTACTCACATTCTGCCCCAGTTACCTTGTTATTGTTGTTGTTGTTGTTAGGTGCCGTCGAGTCGATTCCGACCCATAGCAACCCTGTATAGGGTTTCCGAGGAGCAGTTACCTTAAGACCCTTGAATTTCCAAAAATCTCACCCCTCACTAGAAAGCACGCAAGTTCTTGGAGCAAATGCTGCTCCCAGAGGTAAAAGCCCCTGAACTGGGGACCTTGAAAAGCAGCCAGCTGAGGTAAAATGACCCATCTGGCTCTGACTGAAAGGAGCAACTTTGAGCCTATGTCTCAGGCTCTGCTCTCAGCCTTTGGGACAGTGTTACCTTTTACAGGGATTGCTTTGTGTAGTATTTCAAAGAGGCCAAACAAAAACAAATTATTGAGCAGGTTTATGGGAAATTCTAACCCTAACAAAGGGCTCTACTTTGTAAGACAGATGAGGCCTCCAAACACCCCTTCTTACCCAGGGAGGAAATAATTATCATAATGTTATTCAATAATGTAGCTGGCATCTTTTATCAGAAAACTTTGAGGATTGAAATTCAGACTGCCAGGGTAGAAGGTGGTGGTGGCAGTTCTATGAAACACTGGACAAATCAGTGCCCACAGAGGAACCAGCTGAGAGTGAAATTCTGTACCCTGGGTGCAGCTTCTTTGTTCTCTACTGACAGACAAGGATTTTCCATTTGTAGTAGAAATATGCCCTGGATAATCTGGGCAGGTAGAACAGAGATAAGTCTCTTGGGGAAGTAGGGCTGTACTAAGAAGAAAGTTCAACAAGTTATATTTGTCTTTGACTTGGACATAGCATAGGCTAGTAGTGTGTGCCCATTAGTGCTTTACTTGTATACTCATGACTTGTATGGTTCAAATCCACCAGCTGCTCCGTGGAAGAAAGATGAGGCTTTACAGCCTCAGAAATGCTGAACCACAACTGACTCAAGGGCCCACAGCACTAACCCCTGTTAGACACAGAAAATAGTAATTTATAGCCCTCTTTACAAAAGGATGGGCTGAAAAAGCAAATCTAATAGCACTTACCCAACTATTCAAGTCCCAGAGAAAGAAAAGGGACCACCATGGGGCTGCAAACAGATGGCAAGTGGGAGAATACAAAGAGGCTATGAATACTAGGAATAGAAACATTAAGTGAAAACAATCAACAATTTTCTCTGCCTGTTACATAGAGAAGCTTTTCACACCATTGAGAGTTTAAAATTTAAATTTGAAACAGAAGGTATTTTAGAAAAGGTAGTGCTTGGTGTGTCTGTTTGTTTGCTTGTTTGGGCTCTGTTATTACCATTGTCATACATAATGATTCATAACCTGACTTGACTACCATTTTAGTGCCATTTCTTGCCAGTTCCTGTTTCAAATTCTTACGCTTGTGTGTAAGAGTTGCATGTACAACTCTGTGCCTGTGCTCATGATGCTATTTCTTCTTCTGGGAATTCCCACCTTCCTCTTTGAGTGGTTAACTACTACTCATCCTTTAGGGCTCTGCTTAGCTGTCACCTCCTCTAGTTCTTTCTACAATGGCTTTTCCATTATTACCTCAGATGGGGTTTAGATGACTCTCCTCTGTATTCTTATCTACGCTGCACTCCTTTTGACATTATATGAAATCATCTGCTTATAGTCCTATAGTCTATGAGTCTTCCAGGGGAGGGAGACTATCTTATTCATTCCTGTATTCCTGATAGCTAACACAGAACCTGACACAGTGAAACTTAGAAAATGTTTATTAGACAATTTGACTCTGACAGGCCATTTCATTACGGTGTTGTTCTTTTTTTTTTCCACAGCCCCATTCCATGTGGCATTTAGCTTGCTATGCACTGGTGCTGATGAAAATGTAAATTGGTGGGATCTACTAAAGCTCTGATCCAAAGATTCCATTCTAGGTCTATATCTAGCAGAAATGCTTACAGAATATATGTTATAAGATAGTTCAGAGGGGCTCTGTTCAAAATAGTCTCAATATACAAACAGGACAAGCTCCATTACTGATTGTGAGGTTTGGAAATGTAGATAGTTTGTAGCAAAAGGAGGGGAGTGATTGACTTTGCAATCTAGGAGCAGAGGTCCCTGGGACCATCAAGGGAGAAGAGTGGAGAGCGGGACCCTACCCAAAGAAGCAGTGACACCATAAATGGAGGCAGAGACTATGACGTGGAGAGATGGAGCAGCTGGGGACTTTAGACCCAGAAAGGGATAGGGGCTGTGGGCTGATGGCCAGGGGACAGGCTTGCAGGGTATACCCTTTGGTTGGTTGATGATGCATGGAGGGGATTGTAACCATGGGAATGAAACTATAATGGGTAATCCCAGTTTGTTGCAGGATTTCCATATATGTAATATTCAGGATGATAATGCATTACATTTATATGCAACAACATGGCTAGATCTTCAAAATATAACGTTAAAGAATGCAGACGCAGATATGTACATACTATAGTATTCCATTTAAGGAGTTCTGGCAACATAGTGATTGTGAGTAGGGCTGCTAACCTCAAAGTCAGCAGTTCAAAACTATCAGCCATTCCAAGGGAGAATGATGAGATTTTCTCCTCCAGTAAAGATTTATAACCTCGGAAACCCTATGCAGGGTCACTATGAGTTAGAACCAACTCCATTGCACACCACCACCATAGTATTCCATTTTAAAAAAAGGTTGAAAACTGGCAAAATGATCATGCTGTTCTTGTTGTGTGTGTGTGTTTAGGTGAAAGTTTAAAGAGCAAATTAGTTTCCCATTCGCTGGTACCAAGACATTAATTGCATTCCTCATCATGTGTTAGAACTATCTCCATTTCTTCTTTGGGTTCCCCCTTTCCTTTTCTCCAGATTTTCTGCCCCTTTCTGTCTTCTTGTCATCTTTGCTTTTGGGCAAATGTTATCTTTTTAATCATATGTTATTGATTGTTCTAAGGAACAGGTTCCTCTCAGGTGTTTTTGTTTATTTTACAGGCCTGTCTATTGTTTGGCCAAAAGGTGGTCTCCTATGGGAATGACTTCAGTTCCAGGTCAGAAGGGTGTCTTGGGGCCATAGACATAGGGGTACAATGGTATTGTTCTTTTAACTTAAAAAGCAGCATAGTAAATATAATGTTATATAGAATTTAACTGAAATACACCTACTAGAATCCTTTGAGAAGGTGAAATCAACTAAAAAAATAATGCTGTTAATGTTCAGATGCAGGGATTATCAATGTAGCATAAGCACTAGGATGCTAATCACAAGGTCAGTGATTCAAATCCACGAGCCACTCTTCATAAACCCTATACAGGGTTGTTATGAGTTGGAACGGACTTGTCGGCACTTAAACACAACAATGACATTCTAATTAATAAATATTGAATTAGTAGCACCATTAGTGCATATTTTCGAAATGCATGAGCAAAATCAATCATGTGTATAAGGTGTAGTGCTTACTTTTCCTTGCTTGGCTGAAATCCTTTAAAATACAAAGTGGTGTGCAGTAGAATGTCTAATATGTCAGTAATATAATACAATTCTTTCCTCTTTAAGGAATCACAGTGATACGCAATCGTCATTTTTGCTAACACTGACATCTAGAACATTATCTGAGGCACTTTATATACACTTTCTTGTATCATTGAATGTCATAGAAATTGATTTGTTTGTGTTTTATAGTAATAAAACAATACTACCACCACCAATGGAATCCTGGTGTGGTACTGTGGATTAATGCGTTGGACTGCAAAGCAATTTGGACTTCAAAGTGGTCAGCGGTTCAAGCTCATAGGAAACCCTAGACATGGTCACTGTGGGGTGGAACCCACTAGATGGCACTTAACAACAACAACCAATGATAATATTGTCATCTCTAACAATAATAACAATGATTGTTGCCATTAAGTGCCCTCCAGTCGGTTTTCACTCATAGCAACTCTGTATAGGGTTTCCGAGGAGTGACTCGTGAGTTTGAACTGCCAACTTTGCAGTTCAAATCGACCTTGTTGTCCAGTGCTTATCCTACAATGCCATACCAGGTCACAATAACTACCATAGTGATAATATCAGCTACCATTTTATTGATCAGCTACTATGTGTGTGTTATTTTTCAAACCTCATAACTGTACCACCTTGACACTATTGTTGTTAAGTGACATCGAGTCAGTTCTGACTCATAGTGACCTTGTATCTTGTTTCTTAACAGAGACTGATGGATTTGAACAGCTTACCTTGTGGTTAGCTGTCCAGTGCTTCTCCTATATTTCCACACCAGGACTAAACTAGCTCCAAGAGGTGAAATAACCTGTCTAAGACCACAGGGCTAGAAAATGTACTAGCTAGAATTCTAATCAAATTGTTACCAGAACCTGATGTTTCCCAGTGATCATACCATGGGGCTTCTCTTGCCTACTACAGCCTTTACTGATTAGTCCATAACTTCTATTCCTCCGTAAAAAACAGTTGATTTCTATTTCTCCTTAATTTCTCCTTTATCATGCCTCACTCAGTCCTTCTACCAAACTGTTATTCATTTCTCGCAGTCTTTCTTTCTTTTAACCAACACTCTCATTCAGTCAGTCTCTCCTTAAAACACAAACAAAAGATAATTGGTATGCATCACCAGCTTGGACAGATAACACCTTAACACCTGCCAACTACTTTATCTCACTGCTCCAAGCTCAAGATCCCTCCCCAGTGACTGCTGAAGAGGAGAATTGATTTAGTGTACAAGTCAATTGGATCCATTTCATGGACTTTCCTACCCACAATCAGAGATTAGTTTATGAAACCAGCACTAGGACCTCTGCCAATAGCCATTTGGGGGTCGGGGTAGGCTATAAAGAAAGTAGAGTCCATATCTGTAAATCACTCCTCTTACAGTTATAAATATCAATGGAGTACAGCAAGCAGGTAAGGGTGGTCAGGAGTTCTGGATGCCCATGGCCCTGTATTATTGGAATAGTGTTGTTTTCAGGCTTAGGAGTGGTGATACATCAGCTAATGCCTCAGTGTGGGTTACAGTCTGACTCATTTGTTTAGCTCTTTTGTGTCTGAAAATCAAGGAAACTATGTGGTTAAGACTTACTGTGAAATCTTATTTTTAAATGCAGGAAAATTTAAAATAAATCTTCTTTCATAACACCTTTCCATTAAATCTCTTAACAACTTGAATTGCTCATTGCAATGAGATACACAAGGTGAAATAGGTGCAGGGCATATTAGTGCTAATTTTCTAAGTAGTCAACAGAAAAACTCATTGCTATTTCATGACATTATAATTCAAATAAAGCTGCAAAGCTAGAAAAATAGCAACATTTCCTGACATAGGTACTAAATCCTATTACTTATTAAGATATGAAGAAATTGGCCAGTGAAAACTTTATGAATAGCAATGTAACACTGATATAATGCCAAATTATGAGCTACTCAGGTTGGAAGACACTCAAAATAAGACTGAGGAAGAGTTGCCTTCTCAATGTTGAGTCGACCTTAATGGCATGGAGTAAAGCTTTCAGTACCTTCATTTGCTGATTTGGCATGACTCAAAATGAGAAAAAAAATCTGAAAATATTCATTAATAATTAGAACGTGGAATGTACAAAGTATAAATCTAAGAAAATCGGAAGCCATCAAATATGAAATGGATTGTATAAACATTAGGCATTAGCTGATATGGAATAGTATTGTTTATTTAGAATCAGACAAACATGTGGTCTACTATGCCAATTTTGACAAAAGAAGAGGAATGGCATTGCATTCATCATTAAAAAGAACATTTCAAGATCTATCATAAAGCACAAAACTGTGATAGGACAATATCGATACACCTACAAGGAAGACCAGTTCATAAAACTGTTATTTCAATTTACTCTCTAGCCATTAATGCCAAAGATGAAGAAATAAAAGATTTTTGCCAATTTCTACAGTTTGAAATTGATCAAACATGCAACTGGTAATTACTCAGAATATGAATATTAGAAACCAAGAAGTAGGACTCATAACTGGAAAATATGGCATTATTGAAAGAAACAACACTAGATATCTGCAAGACCAACTTACTTATTGGAAATAACAATTTTCAACTACATCAACAGCAGCTATCAACGTGAACCTCACCAGATGGAATATGCAGGAATCAAATCAATTACCCTGTGGAAAGAAATAAAAGAGAAGCTCAATATCATCAACAAGGACAGGGACCAACAAGGAACAGACAGTCAATTGCTCAAGTTAAAAGAGAAGAATGTAGAACAAGATACAAGAGTCACAATATGACATTGAATGTATCCCACCATAATTTAGAGACCATCCCAAGAAGAGATTTGATACACTAAATAGTAATGATCAAACACTCGATGAGTTGTGGAACGGTGTCAAGAACATTATCCATGAGGAAAGCTAAAGGTCATTAAAAAGACAGGAGAGAAAGAAAAGACCTGTGGTACCTTAATTTTATTTGATATGGCTTTTCCATACAAAGTCTTCCATCCCACCAAATATTTTGGTGGGGCCATGCAAATAGGGTGTACAGGACTCTAACACTGGGATTGGTTAGCTTTGCCATTCCACTAGGTTAAAGCAAGAAATGATAATCCCAGGACCATCAGGAAAGATAAACATGAGTGGAATGTGAGATCTTTACATGGAAACATGGTGACAGCAGAGGAAGTGGCATGCAGAGACAGAGCAGTTGCTGACTGCTCGGTCCATAGACAAAATAAAGCTGAGTGCATACAGGAAGGAGGCTACTTTCAGAATGTGCCCTTTGAACATTTACAGACTGGCTAAAGGAGCTTTGTAGCACTTGTCTGAGCAGAGCAGAGGCCAAGGAGCCACATGGTTGAGGGGCCCATGACAAAAGTGTGACAAGAATGTGGCAGAGAAGAGGCATTTCTAACTGGAGGATGACTATATCCTGAGTTGTTTCTGATCTTAAATTGTACCCTGTTCACTTTCTTAATACATCCCATAACCCTGAGTATTGTCTCTGAGTTCTATGTGAACATTGCAATGGATTTTTGAACCCAGATGTGAAGCAGAGGGATTGTTGGTGTCAGATTACGATAACAAAAACTTTAGGGTAGAAGCATGTCATAGGAATTGGCCTTGGGCTGATTTTGAATTTGATTCTCCTTCCATCTTGTGAAGCCAGAGGAAGTCAGGAATGACCTCTGCACCGTTTTTGCAAGACCAAAATGGATGACTCAAAAAACTCTGAAACTTACTATTGAATGTAGAGAGGCAAAAGCAATGGAAAGAAAGGATGAACTAAAAGAGCTGAACAGAAAATTTCAAAGGGCAGATAAAGAACTAAAGAAAATATCAAAACCTCAAGTCGCAATGCTGAAAAATTCTAGGGACAAAATATTGATAGGCGCAGAAAGCATCTAAAGAAAAGAGAGGCTGGGCTTGATGGTGGTAGGGTGGAGGTTCACTGAGGTTCGCCATCAGCAATACCACAGAATACCAGACAAAGCAGATTCTGGGCAGAGCTCCAAAACTCAGAACCACATAGGTAGGAATATTTTAAACGTTTGAAGGCTTATAATTAGTGGAACTTGTAGCAAAAGTAAGAAGCCATGTACCTTTGAATCTGTCGGGCTCAGCAGCCTGGAGCCCACAACTTGGGCAAGACCAAACGACAAGCAGGGGAGCAGACACACTACGGAAAAATGCTGCAGGAACCTCGGAACAAAAGTGGACAATACTCTTCGTCGGTTTTGCTTTCTTCTGATTTTCTTTTTTTTTTGTACCTGTTCATTGCCCTCCCACACTCTTTGTGCACCTCCATTCTGGTGACTAGAGGTGGAGCCTGAGCAAGTGGACACCCCCCACCCACACCACTGTTGGGTTCTTCTGCCAAGCATTCAGCACAGATACTCTCAGCCCAAGGGCAGGCCCTGAACGTTTTTTGTTTTGCTTTGCTTTTAATATGGAAAAGTGAGAACAAGGGATGTGGAAAGGGAAAGAGAGTTTAAAAACAAAATAGGTCGAAAATTAAATTAAATCCTGAGGTATATCATAAAAACCACAGTGGCATCTTGAAATCACTCAGGCAGCTTTGAAGGAAAGAAGCTGAAAGAGGACATTAAATTCATACTCATATTATGCTACAGATTTTTTTTCTTCTTCTCTCCCTCCTCTTTCTTTTCTGTGATTATAGACTACAGTATCCAATCTACTTTTTTGTTGTTGTTGTTGTTGTTTTGGTGTTTGTTTGTTTTTTCTTGTTGGATTTTTTTTCTGTTGCTCTTTTGCTGTTTTATGCTCCCCATTCTACCTTTGGGGGATTCTGTCTCTCCCTATATTACCCAAGAAGAGACAGCAATTGCTGCCATGTAGTCAAGCTACAATCACACTCTATAAAACACCAAAATCCAGGCAAGAACCAATGCCAACTGCCATATAAGAGGGAGGCAGACAACACCTGTGAAAGTTACTCTGAGTTAAGCAATAAGAAGAGTGAAAAGGGAAGCTCACATCCTGATCACATCTACCTGGAAGCAATCAGAAAGCACAGAAAATATGAAAACACATACTCAATTAAGTATTAAGTCCACAGATAAATAATAAACATGTCCAAGAAGCAAAAGCACATGATCATATCAGCACATGTCTAGAAATAAGATAAAATGTCTGTGAAAAATGACCTAAAGGAAGATCTGGACTCTATTCTGGAAGTAGGGCAGGCCTTGGAAATGCTTGAGAAGGATTCAGAAAAATGATTATAAAATGTATCAATAATAGAATATCAGAAATAAACAATACACTGAAAGAGGAAAAGAGTAGAATAGAAGAGATGGAAGGCAGTACCAGTGAGCTGGAAAACAAATCTCTCAATACTACTAAGACAAAAGAGCAAACAGAAAAAAGGAAAAAAAAAATCTGAAGAAGGTATTAGATTAATGTTGGACAACATGAAGAAGAATTACTTAAGAATTATCAGCATTCCAGAACAAGAAGAATAACACAAGACCACAGAGGAAATAGTTGAAGAATTACTGGAAGAAAAATTCTCTAACATCCTGAAAAGTGAAAAGATAAACATTCAAGAAGCTCAACAAATCCCAGGAAGGACAGATCCCAAAGGAAACTTACTGAGACATATATCATAATCAAGCTCTCCAAAATCAAAGGTAAGGAGACACTCCTGAAAGCGACTAGGGAAAACGGAAGTGTTACATAAAAAGGCAAGCAAGTCAGATTAAGCTTGGATCTAGCAGCAGAAACCATGCAATCAAGAAAACAATTAAGGAGACATATAAAAAAACCCTGAAAGAAAAAAACTGCTAACCAAGAATATTTATCCAGCAAAACTATCAATCAAATATGACGATATAAACAAAACATTCCAGGATAAACAGAAGCTAAGGGATTTTGCCAAAGCCAACCCTGCACTACAAAACATCCTAAAAGGAGTTTTGTGAACTGAAAAACAAGAAGAACTGACAACAACTACAGATTGTTGTCAATACGTGGCAGGACCTCCCAGAACTAAATCGACAGAAGGAAGAGTCGAGAACAGAACAAAACTATAAGAACAGACTGAGAGAATCTGGGAGGTCAGTCTATGAACAAAACAATTAAAATGTAAAAGAAGGTAAACACGTAGGAACAGAGATGTAGATGGTGAGAAGGTCAGGTATATTACAGGATAAAATAGACTTCTCTAAATGGAGCAGTAAGTTAATGGACTATAAGGTAACCTCAGAGAAAATTAACACTTCACAATATTCCAAGAGAATGAAAATCCAAGAAGAACATAGAAACATTAAAACTATGAGGAAACTCACAATAAATAACACAAAAAGCATGAACTCAACAAAGGAAGACACACAGAACAAAGAAAGCAGCAAAACCACACACACACACACACACACACACACACACATACACAAAACATAATGGTGGCAATTAATCCATACCAATCAATAATTACACTGAATGTAAACAGATTGAATGTACCCGTTAAGAGATGGAGGGTGGCAGAATGGATAAGAAAACAAAATCCTTCAATATGCTGTCTATAAGAGACACATCTCACACACAGAGACCAAAAGAGATTAAAAGTCAAAGGATGGGAAAAAATATACCAAGCTAATTGCAATAAAAAACGAACAGGAGTGGAAATACCAATCTCCAATAAAATAAATTTTAAGTCAAAAACCAGCATAATACATAAAGATGGACATTATCTCATGATTAACGGGGTAATTGAACAGGATGACATAACCATAATAAATATCTATGCTCCCAGTGAAAGAGCTCCAAAATATAAAAGCAAAATCTGATAGATTTGAAGTGAAAAATAGATGAATCTACAAAATGGTGGGTGATTTTAATACACAGCTTTCAAAAATGGATGGAACAACTGGAAAGAAACTTGACAAAGACACAATCAGGCAACTGGACCTCAAAGATGTGTACAGAGTATTCAACCAAACAACAGCACAATAGACATTCTTCTCCAGTGCACATGGAATATTCTTCAGAATACACCATGTCTTAGGCCACACACAAAAAAAAATCTCCATATATTTACAAATATCAAAATACTTCAAAGCATCTTTTCAGACCACAATGCTATCAAATTAGAAATCAACTATAGGAAGACCAAGGAAATAAAGTCAAATACATGCAAACTGAATAACACCCTGCTGAAAAGCGACTGGGTAACAGAAGAAATTAAATATGAATTCACAAAGTTTCTAGAAACAAATGAAAAGGAAAACACAATATACCAAAATCTTTGGAACATGGCAAAAGCAGTGCTGAGAGGACAATTAATTGCAATAAATGCACATATTCAAAAAGATGAAAGAACCACAATTAACACCTTAACACAGCATCTACAACAATAAGAAACAAACCAGCAGAGGGAACCTACAGCCACCAAAAGAAAAGAAATAATAAAGATTATAACAGAAATAAATGAGATAGAAAACAAAAAGTATAGAAAGAATCAACAGGACAAGAAGTTGTTTCTTTGAAAGGATTAACAAAATGACAGACCATTGGCAAACCTATCAAAAGAAAAGAGGGAGAAGACACAAATAACACACATTAGAAACCACATGGACGATTTCACAACAAAACCAAAGGATATCAAAAGGATAATAACAGAATGCTATGAAGAGTTGTACTCCAACAAATTTGAAAATTTAAAAGAGATGGATACATTTTTAGCAAAACACGACCTACCTACATTATACAGAGTGAAGTAGAAAACCTGAACAGACCCATAACAAAAGAAGAAATTGATCAGGTCATCAAAAAACTACCAACCATTGATGATGCATGGAGAGGATTGTAACCATGGCAATGGAATGATATAGGATAGGAAGAATGCAAAACTAATGTTCTCCCATGTAAACTATCACATAATTCACAATAAAACATTAAAAAACAAAACAAAAAGTCCCGAACAAAAGAAGACCAGGCCCAGATGGCTTCACTGGTGAGTTCTACCAAATATTCAAGGGAGAGCTATCACCAATTCTACTCACATTATTCCAGAATATAGAGGAGGATGGAAACTTCCTAATACATTTTATGAAGCAAGCATACCCCTCATACCAAAACCAAAGAAGGACGTCACTAAGAAAGAAATGTATAGACCAATATCCATCATGAACATAGATGCAAAACTTCTCAAGAAAATCATACACAACAGAATCCAGCAGCACATCAAAAAGATAACACATCATGATCAAGTGGGATTCAAATCAGTGATGCAAGGATGGTTCAACATTAGAAAAACAATCAAAATAATCCAGAACATAAATAAGAAAAAAGAAAAGAACCACATGATCATATTGATTGATGTAGAAAAGGCATTTGACAAAATCCAACATAGGATTCCTGATAAAAACCCTCAACAAAGTAGGAATTGAAGGGAAATTTCTCAACATAATTAAGAGCATATACACAAAACCAACAGCCTACAATACTCTCAATGGAGAGAAAATGAAAGCCTTCCCTCTGGGAACAGGAACCAGACAAGGATGTCCTTTGTCATCACTCCTATTCAATACTGTGCTTTAAGTCTTAGAAAGAGCTATATGGCAAGAAAGGGAAATTAAAGGCATCCACATTGGCAATCGTCTATTTGCAGACAATATGATCCTATACGTAGAAAACCCCAAAGACTCAGTAAAAAGCTGCTAGACCTCATTGGAAGATTCAGCAAAGTGGCAGGATATAAGATCAACATACAAAAATCAGTTGGATTCCTCTATATCAAAAATGACAGTGCTGAAATGGACATTAGGGAAGCAATACCATTTACAATAGCTGCCCAAAGGATGAATTATCTAGGAATAAATGTAACCAGAGAAACAAAGTACTTATATAAAGAAAACTACAAAACATTACCACAAGAAACCAAAAAAAGACCTACAAAAAAGGAAGAATGTACCTTGCTCTTGGATAGGAAGACTTAACATTGTGAAAAAGTCAACAGTGCCCAAAGCAATTAACACATATAATGCAATCCCAATCCAGATTCCAACGACATTCTTCAAAGAGATGGAAAAAACGATTACAAACCTTATATATAAGAGAAAGAGACCCAGGATAAGTAAAGCACTGCTTAAGAAAAAGAATACGGTTGGAAACCTCTCGCTCCCTGACTTCAAAATGTATTACACAGCTACAGTGGTCAAAACAGCTTGGTACTGGTACAATGAAAGATACATTGATCAGTGGAACAGAATCAAAATCCAGAAATTAACCCATCCACATACAGCCAACTGATTTTTCACAATGTACCAACATTGTCAAATGGTGCTGGCAAAAATGGAAAGTGATATGATTGAAACAAGACCTTCACCTCATGCCTTATTTAAAAAAACAACTCAGCATGGATTAAAGATCTAAATGTGAATCCCAGAATTATGAAGGCCATCAATGAAAAATAGGGACAAATGTGAGGGCAGTAATTCAGAGAATACACAGACAACCAAACATTTTGAAAACTATATAAACAAAGTGGACAAAATAGATGACTGGGACAAACTAAAAATTAAAAACTTATGTGCATCAAAATACTTCACCAAAAGAGTAAAAAAAGGGAACTCACAGAATAGGAAAAAATATTTTGCAACAACACATCAAACAAGGGACTCATTTCTAAAATATATAGGAAACTATAACACCTCTACAAGAAAAAGACCGATAACCCAATTAAAAAATGGGCACAGGTCATGAACAGATACTCACCAAGGAGGAGATCCAGACAGCCAACAAACATGAAGAAATGTTCATGATCACTAGTCATTAGAGAGATGAAAATCAAAACAATAGTGAGATATCATCTCACACCTTCCATAACAGCACAGATCAAAAAAGTAGAGGAGAATAAATGCTGGCAAGGATGTAGAGAGCCCAGGACGCTCCTGCATTGCTGAAATTTCAAAATGGTCCAACCTCTCTGAAAAGCAATATGGCACTTCCTCAGAAGGTTAGAAATAGTAATGTGTTATGATTCAGCAATTCCTCTACTGAGTATTTACCCACAAGAACTATGAGCCATAATACAAGTAGATATATGCACAACAATGTTCATAGCAGCACTATTTTCAATAGCAAACAGATGGAGATAGCCTAAGTGCCCATCAATTGAAGAATGGATAAACAAACTGTGGCACATACACACAATGGAATATTATGCTACCTTGAAAAAAACAAGGAAGCTGCAAGCCACCACATCACATGGATGAACCTTGAAGACATTATGTTGAGTGAAATTAGTCAGTCACAAAAAGGAGAAATATTGTATAGGACCACTATTGTAAAGACTAAGAAAAAGAACCCATATTGAAATGGGGAGGGTGACCCTTTGCTGCTTACCGGGATGTGGGGGCTGGAGTGAGGGGAGGGAGGGGAAGGTGGAGCACAGGGCAGGGAATAATCACAGGATAGTTTGGCTGCTAAGGAGGGAGGCAATACACAAGAAGGGGGAGGGGAATGGAAGAACAAAGCGGATGGGAAAACAATTAGGCAGGTTTGCATGGGCTAAGTGGGACAGAGGTAAATAATGATGTATGCACAACCTTGGAAAAACAGGGGTCTGGGATACAGGGATTGAGACATGGTTGGAATGGGAAAAAGGGGGGAAATAATGTTAAGATGCTTGGCTGTCTTTTGAATCTTGGTTTTCCTTGCATTCTATTATAAAATCGACACTTGAGGGGGAGAGAAAAGAATAGCCAGAAAATCACCATAGGAAAGATTCTAAGTCCATCTTCTGCTTATAACTGATTGGAATACCTAACATGTGTCTACAACATGCCCATTGAAGGAGGCTTCCTGCAGAGCCTCTGCATTACATAAGACCACAGGTGGAATCCTGAACCGCATCCAGAATCTTCTGAGGTGGGAAATTTCCACTGGAAAGGACAAGCAGACCAGCCTGGAGCACCTAGAAGAACAGAAGATATGTCTTGAAAGAAAGACCGACAGGAAAAATACAAAACAATAAAGGCAGTCCAACTGATCACTACGAAAACAATCAAGTTGCTTGCCCAGGAGACATCAAGGCAAGTGGTCGGGTCCCCTCAGGGCAAATCCCCTTCCAAAACTAAGACACAATAGGAAGACACGCTCTGATTGGTGACCACGTTCGTCACCGATAAGGGGAAGTGAGGGAAGAACAACAATGAAGCTGTGAGCTAAGCCCTACAATGTTCAATAGACTCCTGTGAACCCGGGTGGAGAACTGGTTGGCCAGCAGTGTGGCACGACCTGTGGACTCTTGGGCCCAGAGTCAGTAACATAGTCACAGATGACGAGAGTGGAGAGTGAAGTGTCCAGCTAATAAGAAGAGAAGTCATATGCATAAGAACATCTACACTTGCAGATAACATCCACTTTACTTGGCTTCAATGTTGGCTTCAATGACTGGATGATCAGAGTTCAACTAGAAGAAGAAAGAAGAGGAAAAAATAAAGAGTAATCTGATACAATTTGAAGAATTTTGACCTACAGCTATGGCTGCAGTAGCAGTGAGGGAACAAATCTTTACAGTGAGGATCATTCCCACCCCCTCCATATACAGAGTAGACAGGGATGGGCAACTTGGACATTGGCTACCCAAAATGGGGGAGGCTGGGTCGGGGGGGGGGGGTACAAAGACAAGAAGTGACCGGCTTACAAGCTTTCAAGAGGGAACCTAGATCCAGAGGGCATGGAGGAAGGTAGAATCTCCACTGAGTAGTATCCAATCTGTCTGGGCGGGGATGATGAAAGGAGATGAGGGATGGGTCTCTTGTGATACAATAGTGAACAATTGTTATCAGGACTGATTGTGAGGGTTGGAAATGTAAAGGAAGACGTTTTTTGTAGCAAAAGGAGGGGAGTGGTTGACTTTGTAGTGTAGGAACGGAGGTCCCTGGGACCCTCAAGGGAGAAATGCAGAGAGCGGGACCCTACCCAGAGAAGCAGTGACGCCAGAGGTTGAGGCAGAGATGATGACGTGGAGAGATGGAGTGACTGGGGACTTTAGACCCAGAGAGGGAGAGAGGCTGCTGACACCCGGGGGTGGGGGGGGGGGGCAGGGGGGCAGGCTTTGGTTGGTTGATGATGCAGGGAGGGGATTGTAACCATGACAATGAAATGATATACAATAGGATGAATGTAAAACATGTTCTCCCATGTATACTATCACATAATTCACAATAAAATATTTTTTAAAAATAAATAAATGAAATAACTGGTTGGCATTCAGCCATTTCAGAAGATAGCAGAAGATCAGAAATCGTTGGTATAGAAGGAAGAAATACAAGCTACACTGAAGGCATTGGAGAAAAACAAGGCTCCAGACGTTAGTTTATTATTGTTGTTATTGTTATTAGGAGCCATCGAGTAGGTTCCAAACATAATGACCCTATCTGTATACAACAGTCATGTGAAATCCTCACAATTGTTATGTCTGAGCCCATTGTTGCTGTCACTGTGTCAATCCATCTCATTCGGAGTTTTCCTACTTTTTGCTAAGCCTACACTCTAGCAAGTATGATGCCCCTCTCAAGGGACTGGCACTTCCTTACAACATGTAAGAAAAATACAACAAAGTACAACAGACAAAGTCTCACCACCGTTGCTTCCAAGGAACAATCCAGCTATACTTTTTCCAAAAAATACTTGTGTGTTCTACTGGTAGCCCATGATACATTTAATATTCTTTGTCACCCCCATAATTGAAATGCATAATTTGTTCTCCAGTTTTCCTTATTCGTTGTCCAGCTTTCATATGGCATATGAGGCTGTTGAAAATACCATACCATGGCCTGGGTCAGTCTTCGATCTTCATCAGTATTTCAAATCCTCTTCACTTCAGCAAGCAAGGTTGTGTCATCTGCGTGGTGTGGATTGTTAATGAGTCGTTCTCCAATCCTGGTAACCACATTCATCTTCATATAATGCAGGTTCTCGGATTATTTGGTCAGCATACAGATTGAATAAGTGTGGTATTCAATAGAGCACTGACACACACCTTTGATTTTAAACCATTCAGTGTCCTTTTTTTTTTTTATATCTTCAGAAGGTGGCTTGAATTTCTTGCAGCTCCCAGTTGACGTGATGCTATACCCATTTTTGAATTGGCATCAGCAGAAGATCTCTTCTACTTCCAGCCCTTCTGAAGGGCATAACATGAAAGAGAAAAATGAAGTGGAAGTGATAACAAACTCAATACAATTAAATAACTTTCTGGTTTTTATGAACTTGCCTAGATACCCTAAACCAATTCTTGAAGTAATCCTACAAATTTCTCTTTCATCTTAATTCTATTACCTCAAAAGAAAAGTCCATGCAAATAACAACATCAAAAAAGAGAAAGATATGAATGAATCAAGGACCTAAACATTAAAACTCTAACCATAAATTTCTTGGAAGAAAATGTAGGGGTGAGGCTCTGGGACGTAGTTTTTAGTAATGTACTATCAGATACAACAAAAACACCATCAGCAAAAGAGAAAATAAATGGGACCTTATATAAAGGAGTTCTGGTAGTGTAGTGGTTACGAATTGGGCTGCAAACCTGAAGGTCAGCAGTTCGAAACTACCAGCTGCTCCGCGGGAGAAAGATGAGGCTTTCTACTCCCGTAAAGATTTACATCCTTGGAAACCTTGTACAGGGTTGCTATGGGTCGGAACCGACTCGACAGCACTTAACAACAACAACAATAAAAAAATTCAAGGATTTTGTTCACTAAAGAACTTTATCAAAAAAGAGAAAAGATAATTTACAGATAAGGAGAAAACTGAGGGGAACTGTGTATCCTGTAAGTATCTAATATCTACAATATTTAAGATACTTCAACTTACAACAAAAGGACAAGCCATCTAATTTTTTAAAATGAGCAAAGGACTTAAACAGGCATTTCTTCAAAGACAATATTTAAATGGCCAATATGTACATGAAGAGATGCTCGACTCATTAAACATTAACCATTGTTGCTAAGTGGAGTCAGTTTCCACTCTTAGAGGCTTCAATCTTTACAGGAGCAGAAAGCCTCATCTTTCTCCTGTGGAGCAACTGGCTGACTCAAACTGTGCACCTTGTGGTTTGCAGTCCAATCCTTGTCATATGGAGCCACCACACTTCCTCAATAACCATTGATTAGTTGGTTATGTGCCGTAGAGTTGATCCTGACTCATAGCAACCCTGTATAGGATTTCCAAGGCTGTAAATCTTTATGAGAGCAGAAAGCCTCATCTTTCTCCCACGGAACAGCTAGTTTCAAACTGCTGGCCTTGAGATTAGCAGCCCAACTCATAACCACTACACTACCAGTTGTTGTTGTTATGTGCCATCGAGTCGGTTCCGACCCATAGCGACCCTGTATAGGGTTTCCGAGGGTGTAAATCTTTACGGGAGTAGAAAGCCTCATCTTTCTCCCGCGGTGCAGCTGGTAGTTTCGAACCGCTGACCTTAAGGTTCGCAGCCCGATTCGTAACCACTACGCTACCAGAGCGCCACCAGAGCTTCTACAATAACCACTGTGGAGATGCAAATCAAAACCACAATGAAATACCAACTCACACCCTAATGGGTGTGGCAATGATAAAAAATAAACCCACAGGTGCTGACCAGGTTGTGGAGAAACTAAAACCCTCCTTCATTGCTGTTGGGAATGAAAACTGGCAAAGCCACTATGGAAAACAATTTGGGGGTTCTTCAAAATGTTGAACACAGAATTACTATATGATCCAGCAATCCCAATCCTAGTAGACCCAGAAGAAGAGAAGGCAGGAATGCAAACAGATACCTGTATACCAGTGTTCACTGCAATACTATTCAAAACAGCCCAAAGGGGAAAATAACCAACATGCCCATCAACAGATGAATAGATAAACAAAATGTGATATATACATACAATGGAGTATTTGTTGTTGGTGTTGTTAAGTGCTGTTGTGTCAATTCAGGCTCCTAACAACCGGGTGTAGGGTTTCTGAGACTTTATTTAAACCAATGTCAGGAGGTAAACATATAGAAATTGTTGAATGGTTGTTTATGTTTTTACATAATAATGATAATGAAAAGACAATGGCAAAAAAAGCAAACACCAACAACATTCCAGTCAGATGGTTCGGTGCTTTCTGATGCCTCAGGGAGGAAAGATGTGATAGTTATAAACCTGGGAATCTCTTTAAATCCTAGTCTAAACATCTATTCTTCTGTTTCCTGACATTAAAGTTAGTATAAAATTTAAAATAACCAATGAAGGAAATGTAGTCTAGAAACTCTGACAGTATTTACTATACTTCCTCCAAACTTCTCAGCAATTGGGAACATTAGGAAATATGGCTAGGCTAACCTCAAGCAGGCAGTTCCCTGTAGCTAACTTTCCTCTGACATCAACCAAGGTACTGACTGCTTAGCAGAGAGCAGGGTGGTTCTCTTGTGAACTCCATGCCCTATGACCCATAACCTTTACCCTTTCCTTCTCATTTCCATCTCTTCCTCTGTATTGTCTATTGTTTATGCATCTTCAATCAGTCACTTGGAGTACAAAACTATGACAGACTGTGGCAATTTCAGAGTATAAACTATACACACAGATTAGGCAAATTGCAAATACACAGGATTATTATTTAAATGAGCTCCAGTTTGTTATTTAGGCCCTCAAAGAGGGTTGCTGGAGGTATTTTTCTCAGGCTATAAGGAGCTCTGGTAGCGTAGTGGTTACGAATCGTGCTGCTAATCTCAGGGTCAGCAGTTCGAATCTACCAGCTGATCCGTGGGAGAAAGATGAGGCTTTCTGCTCCCATAAAGGTTTACAGCCTCGGAAACCTTGTACAGTGTCACTAAAAGTCGGAACCAACTCCACGGTGCATAACCACCTGTATGGTGGCCCTCCTCTTTCCTGATAGCCTAGCAGGTCAACCTCTCAGGGCTAAGGTGAAACTGCACCTTCTTCAAGTAGACGCAGTTTTCAGGTTGTGAAACGAACTCCATTCCTACCGTCTTTAAGAATTTGTAGTTAAGTGGAAACAGATGTATGTAGTTCTTATTTCGCCTTACTTTGCTGGTGGTGTTAGGTGCTGTCAAGTCGGTTCAGACTCATAGTGACCTTGTATAGACTTTCTGAGGCTTTAAATCTTTATAGGAGCAGGAAACCTCATTGGGGTTAGCAGTCCAGTGCTTATCTGACAGTACCACCAGGACTTTGTTGTTGTTGTTGTTAAGTGCCGTCGAGTCGGTTCCGACCCATAGCGACCCTGTACAGGGTTTCCGAGGCTGTAAATCTTTACGGGAGCAGAACGCCTCATCTTTCTCCCGCGGAGCAGCTGGTAGTTTTGAACTGCTGGCCTTAAGGTTCGCAGCCTGATTCATAACCGCTACGCTACCAGAGCACCAGGACTTTAGCGCAAGAAAAAAGAGCCCTGGTGATCCTGTGGTCTAGATGTTGGATTACAAACCCTAAGGTCAGCAGTTCAAACCCACCAACCACTCCATGGGAGAAAGGCTTTCAGCTTCCATAAAGATTTGCAGTCTCAGAAACCTGCTATTAGTTGGAATTGACTCAATGGCAGTTAATTTTGTTTGGTTTGGATTTAGTGTAAGTAAAGGTTCAAAGCCTTTTAAATGATTTAAAAGCTACACGTGTAGCAAGTGAAGGTGATTACGATGAAGGATTTGTTGCAAGTAGGGCTTGTTTTAAGGAGTTCTGGAAGTGTAGGGGGTTACTCGTTTGGCTGCTAATTGCAGGGTCAGCATCTCGAGTTCACCAACTGTTCCGGTCACTCTGCGGGAGAGAGATGATGCTTTCTACTCCCGAAAAGATTTATGGTCTTGAAAATACTGGGTCTGTATGAGTCAGAACCAACTCAATGGCACACAACCACCACCAGGTGTTGTTTTAATCATTTCAAAGTGAGGGCACATTTATATAAAAATTAAGCATATGTAGGAGTTGTCTGGAAGTCAAAAGTTCATAACCTGGGAACTGCCTATACTCCCAAACCATATAGCATTTATTTTACCTACTGATGATGATTAATAATTTTTCATAAAATTTACAAAATAAGAAAAGTATAAAGTAAAAATGTAATTTTTCTATGATTGCTCCACCTAGATGCAATCACTGTTGTTTGCACATATGCCATATGTATGTCTGTCTGTGTGATATTATTGTTAGGTACTGTTCTGCTGATTCCACTTCATAGAGATCCCCTTGTTGCTAAGTACCGTGGAGTCGGTTCCGACTCATAGTGAGCCTGCACAGTGTGTCCGAGGCTGTAAATCTTTATGGAAGCTGAAAGCCTCATCTTTCTCCCACGGAACGGCTCTTAGTTTTGAACTTCCGACTTTAAGGTTAGCAGCCTGATTCGTAACAACTAAGCTACCAGAGCTCCTTAGAGATCCCCTGTACAACAGAGCAAAACACTACTTGGTCCTGTGCCATCCTGACAATCATTGAAATGTTTGAACCCATTTTTGCAGCCACTGGGCCAAACCATCTCATTGAAGCTTCAAAAAATTCATGGGGGAAAAAAAAAACCAGAATGAAAATATAATAAAATTTTCCCCAAAACTTTTTTAAGCCACCTCATATATACATATATATTGCTGCAATATAAGTACTGGACCATAACATCAGCTGTTCAAACTGCCAGCTGCTCCTTGGAAACCCTATACAAAGTCACTGTGATTTGGAACCAATTCAAATCCTGGTGTGGCACTGCAGGATAATGCACTGAACCACAAGGTTGGTTTGAACCACACACACAAAATTCAATCATATTGTAAAAAAAAGGTCCAGATTTAATTTCTGTTATAAAATATTTTTATTTTGAGAATTTTGTCATGTTAACTTCTTTTAAAATGGCTGTATAACATCCTATTACATGGGTATAAAACAGAATATATCTGATCTATTCTTGATTTGGAGTTTTTTCAAGTTGTCATTATTTGCAAATATGGTTATATGAGCTTGTCTGCTTGTAAATTATTAATGATAATTGTCACAAGATAGATGCCTAGAAGTATGATTGGAGATCAAAATGAATGATCATTTTAGGGTGTTATTATCCAAAATCCAAAATTGTACCAGTTTACAGCTCCCTCCATCCCACTTCCCTATTGCCAATGTATATCAAAGCACCTTGGATAACTACGGGCCAGTATTGTCAGTATAGTTTGGGAACCCTGACCCAGACCCACATATTCAAGGGTTTTAACTATTAATTTGCACCCCACTTCTATTACTCATAATCAGTAGCATTCATGAGTCTTTATGGAAAATGACATTTTGATATGGCCATAAATTCAAATTAGTGGGCTTGTCATCTGATGTCTCTTAGTTACATTTCTCTATAAAGCTCCACCTGAAAGTTTAATAAATATAAAGTGTATTATTGACTAATGTGTGTATGTTTCTTGACTGATACTGTGTGCCAGGAAGTGGGCTTCTCATTTAACCTCATTTAATCCCTACAGTAGTCTTGGGTGGAAGGTATAAGTACACTATTTTACTGACGAGAAAACAAAGGCTTATAGAGACTAAGGTCATCTCATACCTAAATAATGGCAGAGCCAGAGGTGAAACCCAAGTCTATCTGACACCATGGCTAGATTTCTTTTTCCTTCATCACATGAAATTCTGAAAGGCAAGGTTGAAAGAGAAATAATATCTTCTGACAAATAATTTTCTTCCTTCCCACCCAAAGGTCTCCTATCCACTATGTTTGATTCAACTGCTAGCAAAAAAAAAAAAAGAAAGAAAGAAAAGAAAAAGAAGTTTTTCTTTATAAGTCACTGATTATTAAGTCACCCATGGAATATTCTGAAGATCAACCAGTAAGTGACGACAGAGCACAGTATAGAAGTTACCTAATAACTTAACACATCATATAAAATCTATGATATTAAAGCTGCTGTTGTAAGACAGGATGACTTATACCCAGTGACTCCAATTTTAATGATATTTACTAGATGTGCAGTTGTTTAATTTACAACACTGAGAGAGAATATTTACCTACAGATACTCTCATGAAACTCTTGGTGACATCTCAGAATTCCCCACAAATGTCAGAGGGCAGAGTTTGACTATCTATATGTCATAAGAAAATCAAATCAACCCTGTTGCCATCAAGTCAATTCTACTCAAAGTGACCTTATAGGACAAAATAGAAATGCCCATAACATTTCCAAAGCTGTACATCTTTGTGGAAGCCAACTGTTAGCTCTTTGTCCCATGGAACAGTTCTAACCTTTTGATTAGTAACCAAACCCACCGTGCCACCAGGACTAAATCTGAGGTCAGAATACATCGATGCATACATCAACTTCTTTCAGTGCTTCTTTCCCCTTCCCTTCCCATCCAGTCCCTTCTGCGTCTTCCCATCCCTTCTGCTCCCTTCCCCTTCCCATATAAGGAATAGCTGTTCATTCAGTTGTTTGTTTCTTGTTTCCTTTGAATAAGTTATTAACCTTTTGCATGAGAATCCTATAAACCTTTGCAAAACAATCTTTGAGACAATTCTTTTTGTTCACAGGAGCCATCTCAAGGGAATTCAAACCACTGGAATTTACAAGACCGCAGCCTAACTACAGAAGTAGTATTGTCCTAGATACGCTCATGCAATGAGCCTTGTAAGGGAATTTATGACAATCTCTCTATGTCAGAATTTCTCAGTCTCTACACTAGTAACGTATTGTGCCAGATTATTCTTTTTTGTGTGAAGAGGAGAATTCCTGTGCATTTTTGGATGTTCAGCAGCATCCCTGGCCTCTAAGCATTAGATGACAGTAGCACCCGCAAGATGTAGCAAAAAAAAATGTCTCCAGAATACTGACTTTCTGTTAAGGGTGACAGAAAAATCAGAGGACAAAAAAGGGTGATGGTTGAACAGCACAATAAATATAATTAATGTAATTAATGTAAATGCTAAATGTTGTGTTACATGTGTATTTACCACAATAAAAAACAAACACACAAAAAAATATTTTCAGATACTGCCAAAACTACTACTCTAAGTAAAGGGTCTCCAGCTTCTTTATAGAGAGTGGTTCTGCTTCTGGTTTCCACTGGATGTTTGAGGTTAGGTTAAATAAAAGAAAAATGGCTGAAGAGAGGAAATCTTTGAGTAGAGGTGGTTAAGAGATTAGTGGGTAGGAAGGGCAGTTGCCTGAAAATCATAGGGAGTATTTAGCTATGCTGTTGTTGAGTGCCATCAAGTCAGTTCCAACTCATAGTGCCCTTGTATAGGGTTTTCAAGGAGCAGCTGGTGGGTTTGAACCACCGACCTCGCAGTTAGCAGCCCAGTGCTTTGACTATTGTCTGATCAGCCTTCTAGATTGAAGATATCATGTGCCAGATCAGCAAACATTTTTTTTTCACATTCCTTTTGCCAATCAATGCTCCCTTACAGAAGACCAGACAAGTTACCAAATCATTGTAATCCTTAACTTCCTATCCTGGTGTGGCACTGCAGGATCAGCACTGGACTGTGAACCACAAGGTCAACAGTTCAAACTCACCAGTTGCTCCTCAGGAATCCTGTACAGGGGCTATGAATCAGAACAGACTCAACAGCACTTAACAACAATAACAACAACATACATGAATATGAACATGAATATGTATGTAGGATAAGCACTGAGCCCCAAACTGCAAAGTCAACAGTTCAAACCCACTAACCACTCCTTGGAAACTCCATACAGGGTCACTATGTGTTGGAACCGATTCAACAGCACTCACCAACAACTACTACTTTGAAGAGGCATATATGGGGAAAGTAGCAAAATGGTTAAGAGTTCAAACCAAACTAAATCCATTGCTTTGGAGTCAATTCCATCTCGTAGTGATCCTACAGCATAGAATAGAACTGCCCCTATAAGGTTTCCAAGACTTATGGAAGCAGACTGCCATCAGTTTCTCCCACTGGAGGGTTGACTGGAGGGTTCAAACCACTGACCTTTCAGTTAGTAGCCAAGTGCTTAACCACTGCACCACCAGGGCTCCTATTTAAACTATAATGACATGAATTTTTGTGTGACACATTGACACTTGCTAGCAGGTTACTTTGGACCAGTTACTTAAGCAACCCGTGCCACAGTTTCTGCATCAGTAAAAGGAGAACAGTAACATGGTACTTGTTTCACTGGATTGTTGTAAGGATTTAATGATGGAATGTGATCTAAAGTGCCAGTCAAAGAAAAAATAAAACACCCCAAAATGGTAGCTCCCCACATGTAATCAATGAGGACCAACTCTTGGAAAGTTGGTTGACTTGGTTTTTCACCCTTAATGTGTTGATTCAGGAAATGCAAAAGAAAATAAAAGTGATGCTAAAAGTACTTTATGCGCTAAATTATAGAAATTCATAACGTTACTGAACAATGTTTCCAAAAAATCTCCTTGTCTAAATGGAATTTCATATTCTTATCTATTGCATGGAAATACTTTCCTGAACATTTCATTCATATTTGTAATGTAACTTTAACTACTAAACCTCTATATACATTGAAACCAAATGTAACTTTAACTACTAAACCTCTATATACATTGAAACCAATTTCCTATATTTTTCTCCTCAGATGCATAACTGTCTGCTTTGTGATTGTCAAACAATAGGTTGAGACAATGGTGCAACTCATCAAAATCACCCAAAGAACTTACACTTCATGTGTGCCCAAGGATCCAGGACTAGAGCACCACAATCATTCTGGAACCACTACAAGGATTATTCATAGCTCACGAGGTAAGAGACAGTGCAACAGAGGCTGGCTGGCCTCTGGCCAGTAAAATCATGTTAGACCTGTTTGGTTCATGTGTGGTTGAATTGGCTTGCAACAAAACATAACAATCATGAGGCCAAAACGCTGACCTTTTCTGGATCACTGAGGAAAATCCACCAACTGAACTGTAAACATAGAAGTTTAAACTAAAGTACCTTCCCCTTAAACCACAACAAACTTAGCATCTAAGATTCAAACACAAAGTAAGCAGTGCTAAATCTGAAGAGAAAAATAAAGGAAATCTGTTTCAATGTGCATAGATACTTCGTGCTTAAAGTTCATTACAAATATCTCCTATATTTTTAAGATTCTCTAATTTTACTTGCTTTTATGAAGGCACTAGGTCTAAGATTTCTTTAGAATCATAAGAATAGTCTGAAAACTGTTCTGTTTCTTTTTCACCTTCCCTAAATCCACCCTTGAATTGCAGTGTCAATATTAACTCAAGGCAATATTAAATCAAGTGCTTCAAGAATGAAACATGTTTTACCAGCAGAAAGAATATCTATACTGAGATTTCAACAACAGGTTGTTCACAGAGCACGAAATGTAGACATTTTGCCGATTGACTATTGCAACTAAAAAGTCTGAGATCTTTGTGAGAATGTGCCTGCCTCATTCAAATCTGTTCAAATTTCAAGGCATAATCTAGGTCTCTCTGGTTTACTCAAGATTTGGACTAAGCTTTCACAATGTTCATGTATTTCTTTCTACATCATCCCACCCCCACAACATAAAAAGTGTACATCAGAATCATCAATAATTTCATCCTCCAGAGATAACCAATGGGAGGGTCACAATGAGTCAAAACTGACTCCTTGGCACTTCATAACAACAACGAGATAACCAATGTAAAATTCTGGTATCTATATCATTGAAATTTTTTTACGTAGCTATATATTTGGCTGGACACGTTGGCAGCAGCAATGGGCTCAAACATATCAACATTTGTGAGGATGGCACAGGACCAGTCAAAATTTCATTTGTTGTATACAGGGTCTAGATGTGTCAGAACCAAATCAATCATACTTAACAAAAACATATATTTTAAATGTCATCAAATGTTCATTGGCCAAAAGAGATCATTTTCTGTATTTTTTTTTACAAGTGTTTTGATTGCTCTATATTTATATACATTTTTAAAGTACAACATACTAAAGAAAAATGGACAACTTTTAAGTGTGCAGTTTGATGAGTTTTTGCAAAGTGAATATGTCCCATGTAATCATCACCCAGGTCAAGAGTAAATGTTACTGAAGCCTCAGAGAACCCTTGCGCTTCCTCGCAACCACAAGCCATTCCAAAAGTAAACCATGTTTCTGGCTGCTTTCACTATCCAGCACTTTTACATGTTATTAATTTTATATAAATGGAATTATACTGTGCATACTTTATTTTTATATCTGTCTCACGTGCATCCACATGGTATTTATGAGATTCACCAAGTTGCTTCATGTACCAGTGATATCCATGTATATTCATTTTACACTTGGTGGGCACTAAGATCTTTTTCCAGTTCTTAGCTAGTTTGGATAGTGCTGCTAACAACATTCTTTTGCACATCATTCCTATATTTATGTTTACATTTGTCTTGTTTATATAACTAAGAATGGAATTGTTGGATAACAGACTGTGTTAGCTTTAGTACAAAATGTTAGTTATCCAAAGTGATTCTGCAAATATACACTCCTTCAAACCATTTAGGAGAGTTCCGGTTGGTCTACATCCTCATCAGTACTTGGTCTTACTAGCTTGTAAAGTGAATGTGGAGGTTGTCTCTCATTGTGTTTTCAATTTGCAATTCCCTGATGTCTAGTGACAGGGCGCAACTTTTCATACATCCGTTGGCAATTTGGATATCGTTTCTTGTGAAGTACCTGGTCACGTATTTTGACGTTTTGTTTTGATTAATTTGTTCTTGTTGTTAGGTGCCATGCACCCCATTCCGACTCAGCAACCTTATGCACACCAGAAAGAAACACTGCTAGGTCTTGCTCCATCCTCACAATTGTCGTTATGGCATGCCCATTGCTGCTGCCATGGTGCCAATCCATCTCTTTGGGGGTTTTCCTAGTTTTCACTAACCCTCCATTTTACCACTTTACTTTGTTTTCTTGATTTTTTGTCAAGAAAACAAAAATCCTCACCACTGGACCAATAAACAACATTCTTATCAACGGAGAAAAGATTGAAGTTGTCAAGGACTTCATTCTTCTTGGATCAACTATCAACATTCATGGAAGCAGCAGTCAAGAGATCAAACGACGTGTTGCATTGGGCAAATCTGCTGCACAGGAACTTTTTAAAGTATTGAAGAGCAGAAATGTCAGCTTGAGGACTAAGGTGCGCCTGAACCAGGCCATGGTGTTTTCAATAGCCTCATATCGATGCGAAAGCTGGACAGTGAATAAGGAAGATCTTTGAGTTGTGGTGTTGGAGGAGAATACTGAAAGTGACATTGACTGCCAAAAGAACCAATAGATCTGTTTTGGAAGAAGTGCAACCAGAGTGCTCCTTGGAGGCCAGGATGGCTAAGCTTCGTCTCTCATACTTTGGACATATTGTCCGGAGGAAACAGTCGCTGGAGAAGGATGTCATGCTGGGTAAGGTGGAGGGTCAGAGAAAAAGAGGAAGACCCCTAACGAGATGGATTGGCCAGGTAGCATCATTGATGGACTCAAGTGTGGCAGCGATAGTGAGGTTGACCCAGGATCGGACATTGTTTCGTTCTGCTGTGCATGGGGTCGCTATGAGTCGGTTCCGACTCAATGGCACCTGACAACAACAACAACCACTTTACCAACCATGATGTCTTTCTCTAGGGATTGAGAACACTCCTGATAATGTGTCCCAAGTATGACAGAAGTCTAGCCACTCTGCTTCTAAAGAGCATTCTCACTGTTGTTTGAATACAAATCTGTGTGTTCTTCTGGTAGTCCATGGTACTTCTAATATTCTTCTCGAACATCATAACTCAACTACATCCATTCTTCCAGCGTCTTCCTTATTCATTATCCAACTTTCACACATGCATATTGTTGTTAGTTCCTATAGAGACAGTACCAAATCATAATGACCCTATGCACAACAGAACGAAACACTGCCTAGTCCCGGCCCAACCTCACAGTCGTTGCTACATTTGAGCCCATCACTGCTGCCACTGTGCCAATTCATCTCATTGAGAAGTCTTCCTCTTTTCTTTAGCCTTCCACTTTACCAAACATGATTTTCTTCTCCAAGGACTGGTCCCTCCTAATAATATGTCCGAAGTATGAGAGACAAAGGCAGGCCATCTTGACTTCCAAGGAGCGTTTTTGCTGTACTTCATCCACCACAGATTGATTTGTTCTTTTGGCAGCCCATGGTACTTTGAATATTCTCTTCCAACACCATTACTCAAATGCATCAATTCTTCTATGGGCTTCTTTACTCACTGTCCCACTTTCACATGCATATGAGGTTATTGAAAATACCATGGGTTGGGTCAGGCACACCTTAGTCCTCAAGCTGACATCTTTGCTCTTGAACATTTTAAAGAGGTCTTATGCAGATTTACCTAAGGTAATAGGTCTTTTCAGTTTTTGACTGCTGCTCCCATGAGTGTTGATGGTTGATCCAAGAAAAATGAAGTCCTTGACAACTTTAATCTTTCCTCCATTTATCAAGAGATTATATATTGGTCTAGTTGTGTGGACTTCTGTTTTTTGTTTTTTTTTTTTTTTACATTGAGGTACAACCCATACTGAAGGCTTTCAGTGTTCTTTGATGTTCTTTGATATAAGAATAGCCTTTGATATTAATCAGTATTTTAAGTCCTCTTTGTTTTCAGCAAGCAAGGTTGTATCATCTGCATATCACAAGTTGTCAATGAGTCTTTCTCCAACACTGATGACACATTCTTCTTCATATAATCTAGCTTTTCAGATTAATTGCTCAGCATACTGATTGAATAAACATGGGACAAAAATACAACCTTGCAGAACACCTTTCATAATTTTAAACAATTCAGTGTTCCCCTGGTTCTACTCGAACTACTACTGTCTCTTGGTCTATGTATAGGTTCCTCATGAGCACAATTAAGTGTTCTGGAATACCCATTCTTTGCAAGGTTGTCCATAGTTTCTCATGATCCACACAGTTGAAAGCCTTTCCATAGTCAATAAAGTACAGGTAAACATCTTTTTTTATATTCTCTGCTTTCAGCCAAGATCCATTGGACATCAGCAATGATATCCCGCATTCCACGGCCTCCTCTGAATCCGGCTCAAACCTCTGGTAGTTCCCTATCAAGGTTCTGTTTTGCAATTATCATTAGCAAAATTTTACTTGCATGTGATATTAATGATATAATCCAGTGATTTTCACATTCTGTTGGGTCACCTTTCTTTGGAATGGGCACAAGTAGGGATCTATTCCAATCAGTGAGCCAATTAACTGTCTTCCAAGTTTTTGGCATAGATGAATGAGTGCCTCCAGTACTGTATCAGTTTGTTGAAAAATTTCAATTCTTATTCCATCTATTCCTGGAGCCTTGTTCTTTGCCAATGCCTTCAGTGCACCTTGGACTACTTCCTTCAGTATCACTGGCTCTTGATCACATACTACCTCTTGAAATGGTTGAACATTAACTGTTTCTTTTTGTTACAGTGACTCTGTGTACTCCTTCCATGTTCTTTTTTGTTTGTTTGTTTTTTGCATCATTCAATATTTTGCCCATAAAAATCCTCCAATATTCCAAATCAAGGCTTGATTTTTTTTCTTCATTTTTTACAGCTTGAGAAATGCTGAGCAAGTTCTTCCCGTTTGGTTTTCTGACTCCAGGCCTTTGCATATTTCATTATAACACTTGACTTTGTCTTCTAGAGATGCCTTTTGAAATTTTCTGTTCAGCTCTTTTACCTCCTCATTTCTTCCATTTACTTTAGTATCTCTACTCTGGAGAGTAAGTTTCAGAGTCTCTCTGACATTCATTTTGAACTTTTCCTTCTTTCTTGTCTTCTTAATGACCTTTTGCTTTCTTCCTTTATGATGTTCTTGATGTCATCACACAACTCTTCTGGTCTTAGGTCATTAGTGTCTAATGCAGAGGTGGGAACCTTTTTTCTACCAAAATTTATAACAGCATTCACGAGCCATACAGAATGATCATTTTAAATATTCTCCTGCTAATTGGGCCAAATATTTAATTGGCAGGGCTAGACCAAATGATTTCAAGGACTGTATAAGAGCTGGAGGTTCCCCACCCCTAGACTCTAATGCATTAAATCTGTTCTTGAAATGATCTCTAAATTCAGGCGGGATATGTTCAGGGTCATATTTTTACTCTCATGGACTTGTTTTAATTTTTTCGACTTCAGCCTGAAATTGCATAAGAGCAATTGATGATCTGTTCCACAGTCTGCCCATAGCCTTGTTTTGGCTAATGATCTAAAGCTTTTCCACTGCCTCTTGCCACAGATGAAGTCAATTTGATTTCTGTGTATTCCAACTGGTGAAGTCCATGTGTATAGTCATCTTTTAAGTTTTTTAAAAGGCTATTTGCAGTGAGTAAGTCATTAGTCTTGCAAAATTCTGTCATGTATTCTCCAGCATAACTTCTATCACCAAGGCCATATTTTCCTTCCTTTTTTTCCCCAATCATTGCATCCCAATCACGAGTAATTGTCAATACATCTTGATCTTATGTTTGATCAATTTCAGAATTAAGAAATTGGTAGAACTCCACAATTTTGGTGGTTGGTGTGTAAATTTGAATAATAGTAGTATTAGTGATGTATAGGTATCCTTTATTTTAGTTATGCCCACTTTGCTGTTTAAGGAACTCTGGTAGCATAGTGGTTACGAATCGGGCTGCAAACCTTAAGGTCAGCAGTTTGAAACTACCAGCTGTTCCAGGGGAGAAAGATGAGGCTTTCTGCTCCCGTAAAGATTTACAGCCTCGGAAACCCTGTACAGGGTCGCTATGAGTCGGAACCGACTCCACGGCATGTAACAACAACAACCACTTTGCTGTTTACAATTACATATATTGTAAACATCTTCTTCCAATCTGTGTTTTGCACTCTCACTCTTTTAATATTTTTCATTAACGCATACTGTTTATTTGTATTGTGATGTCTTTTTTAAATGCTTATCATTCCTTCTGCTTTATTTTTTTGTATTTATTAATTTTTAAATGTTTTATTGTGAATTATGTGATAGTTTACATGGGAGAACATTAGCTTTACATTCATCCTATCGTATATTGTTTCATTGCCATGGTTACTATCCCCTCCATGCAACATCAACCAATCAAAGGGTATACCCTACAAGCCTGCCCCCTGGACGTCAGCACACAGCCCTTCTTCCTCGCTGGGTCTAGAGTCCCCAGCCGCTCCATCTCTCCACGTCATCGTCTCTGCCTCCATCTCTGGCATCACTGCTTCTCTGGGTAGGGTCCCCCACTCCGCTCTTCTCCCTTGATGGTCCCAGGGACCTCTACTCCTGGACTGCAAAGTCAGTCATTCCCCTTCTTTTGCTACAAAACATCTACCCTTATATCTCCAACCCTCACAGTCAGTCCTGATAGCAATTATTCACTATTGTATCACAAGAGACCTATCCGGACCTAGCAATAACAACAATGCTGCCATAAAATTCAATAGAGCAATAGGGGCATAATATGCTGTTCCAAAACTGATCTCTCCCACCCCCACATGCAACATCAGCCCCACTCAGACAGATTGGATACTACTCAGTGGAGATTCTGCCTTCCTCTATACCCTCTGGATCTCGGCTTCCTCTTGAAAGCTTGTAAGCCAGTCACTTCTTGCCTTTGTAGACCCCCCATTTTGGGTAGCCAATGTTCAAGTTGCCCATTCCTATCTACTCTATGTATAGAGGGGGTGGGAATGATCTTCACTGTAAAGATGTGTTCACTCTTTATAAACTTATATTTTATTAGTTTTTTGTGCGTCTGTAAATGTAAAGAAATATTTGCCCCAAATCAGTAAAATATTTTATTCTTTAGTCTAAGAACTTTATTGTTTTATCTTTCACATTTAGATGTCTAGTCCATTTGGAATTGATTTGTGCATAGTATATGGTATAGTGTAGAGGTGTAATTTTCTTTTAATTTCATTTTGGGGTTTTTTCTATTTGTATTCAATAGATACCAAACCCAGCCCATTTACTGAAAAGGTCATTTCCGCCCCCTGTTTTCCTGAAGTGTCACAGTTGTAAAAAATCATGACCGTGTGTGTCTGTGTGTGTGTGTGGGGGGGGGTCAGTTTCAGAACAGCCTATTATGCCCCCATTGCTCTATTGAATTTTGTGGCAGCATTGTTGTTATTGTTAGGTGCCACAGAGTTGGTACTGACTCATAGCAACACTATGCACAATGGAATGAAACACTGCCCTGTCCTGGGCCAACCTCACAATTGTTGCCACGCTTGAGCCCACTGATGCTGCCACTTTGCCAGTGCATCTCGCTGGGGGTCTTCCTCTTTTTCTCTGACCCTTCACCTTACCAAACATGATATCCTTCTCCAGCGACTGGTCCCTCCTGACAATATGTCCGGAGTATGAGAGATGGAGTTTGGTCATCTTTGCCTCCAAGGAGCACTCTGGCTGCACCTCTTCCAAAAAGTTTGTTCTTTTGGCAGTCCATGGCACTTTCAGTATTCTCCTCCAGCACCATAACTCAAAAGCATCAATTCATCTACGGTCTTCCTTATTCACTGTCCAGCTTTTGCATGCATATGAGGTTATTGAAAATACCATGGCTTGGCTCAGGTGCATCTTAGTCCTCAAGCTGACATCTTTGCTCTTAAACACTTAAAAAGGTCTTGTGCAACACATTTGCCTAATGCAATACGTCATTTGATTGCTTGACTGCTGCTTCCGTGAGTGTTGATAGTTGATCCAAGAAGAATGAAGTCCTTGACAACTTCAATCTTTACTCCATTGATAAGAATGTTGTTTATTGGTCCAGTGGTGAGGATTTTTGTTTTCTTTACATTGAGATGTAATCTATACCAAAGGTTGTGCTCTTTGATCTTCATCAGTAAATGCTTGAAGTCCTCTTCACTTTCAGCAAGCAAGGTTGTATCATCTGCATGTTGCAGGTTGTTAATGAGTCTCCCTCAAATCCTGATGCCATGGTTTTTCTTCATCTATCCCAGCTTCTTGGATTATTTGCTCAGCATACGGGTTGAATAAATATGGTGAAAGAATACAACCCTGTCTCACACCTTTCTTAATTTGAAACCATTCAGTGTTCCCATGTTCTGTTCAAACTACTGCCTCTTGGACCATGTACAGATTCCTCATGAGCACAATTAAGTGTTTCAGTATACTCTTACTTCGCAATGTTGTCCATAGCTTGTCATGATCCACACAATTGAAAGCCTTTGCATAGTCAATAAAGCACAGGTAAACATCTTTCTGTTATTCTCAGCTTTCAGCCAAGATCCATCAGACATCAGCAATGATATCACTCATTTTCGGCCTCTTCTGATTCCAGCTTGAACCTCTGGATGTTCTTTGTCGATGTACGCTTGCAGCCGTTTCTGTGTTACCTTTAGTAAATTTTTACTCGCGTGGGATATCAAAGATATTGTCTGAAGATTTCCGCATTCAGTTGGGTCACCTCTCTTTGGAATGGGCACAAATATGATCTCTTCCAATCAGTTGGCCAGAGAGTTGTCTTCCAAATTTCTTGGCAAAGATTAGTGAGTGTCTCCTGTGCCAACTCACTTTCTTGAAAGATTTCAATTTTTATTCCATCAATTCCTGGTGCCTTCTTGTTTGCCAATTCCTTCAATGCACCTTGGACTTCCTCCTTCAGTATCATTGGCTCTGGATCATATGCTCCCTCTTGAAACGGTTGAACATGAACCATTTCCTTTTGGTACAGTGACTCTGTGTATGCCTTCCATATTCTTTGGATGCTTTCTGCATCATTCAGTAATCTGCCCAGAGAATCTTTCAATAATGAAAGTCAAGGCTTGAATTTTTTCTTCAGTTCCCCCAG
Organism: Chrysochloris asiatica; assembly: GCF_000296735.1. NCBI lineage: Eukaryota > Metazoa > Chordata > Mammalia > Afrosoricida > Chrysochloridae > Chrysochloris > Chrysochloris asiatica. The sequence continues at coordinate 5,658,474 of NW_006408701.1, forward strand.
CTTGAGAAATGCTGAGCATGCTCTTCCTTTTTGTTTTTTTTTTGTTTTGTTTTGTTTTGTTTTGACTCCAGATCTTTGCACATTTTGTTGTAATATTTGACATTATCTTC
>NW_006408701.1:5658948-5662136 GCF_000296735.1 Chrysochloris asiatica
CATATTTTGGCTCTCAAGGACTTGTTTTCATTTTCTTCAGCTTCAGTTTGAATTTGCATATGAGCAGTTGATGGTCTGTTTCACAATCTGCCCTGGCCTTGTTTTGACTGATGATATGAGTTTTTCCATCGTCTCTTTCTGCAGAGGTAGTCAATTTGATTTCTATGTATTCCGTCTGGTGAGGTTCATGTGTATATAGTCATCTCTTATGCTGTCTAAAGAAGGTATTTGAAATGACAAATCATTGATTTTTCAGAATTCTATCATGTCATCTCCACCATAATTTCTATCACCAAGGCCATATTTATGGTCCTTCCTCTTTTCTCCCAGCCTTTGCATTCCAGTCACCGCTAATGACCACTCCTCTGTCAGTTTGTTGTACTGTGGTTAATTGTGAGTTGCTGTGATTCTGGAAGCTATGCCACCGGTATTTTAAATATCAACAGGCTCACCCATGGTGGACAGGTTTCAGATGAGCTTCCAGACAAAGACAAACTACTTCCAAATATTCAGTCACTGAAAACCTTATGAATAGCAGAGAAACACTGTCATATATAGTGCTAGAAAATGAGCCCTCCAGGTTGGAAGGCACTCAAAATGCAACTGGGGCAGAGCTGCCTGCCTTCTCAAAGTAGAGTTGACCCTGATGACGCAAATGGAGTAAGGCCCGTGGGTGTAAAACCCGTTGGACCTTCATTTGCTGATGGAGTACAATTCAAAATGAAGAAGCTGTAAACATCCATTAATAATTAGAATATGAAATGTACAAACTATGAATCTAGGAAAATTAGATATTGTCAGAAATGAATTGGGGTGCATAAACATCGATATCTTAGGCATTGCTGTTATTATGTGTCTCATGGCGACCCTGTACAGGGTTTCCGAGGCTGTAAATCTTTCCAGGAACAGAAAGCCTCATTTTTTCCCAGTGGAACAGCTAGTAGTTTCAAACTGATGACACTGAGGTTAGCAGCCAAATTCGTAACCACTGCGCTACCAGAGCTCCTTATCTTAGGCATTGGTGAGCTGAAATGGAACGGTATTGGCCATTTTGAATGGCTTACTATGATAAACTGAAGAGGAATGGTGTTGCATTCATTGACAAAAAGAACATATCCAGATCAGTCATGAAGTACAACGCTGTCTGTGAGAGGATAATATCTATGCACCTACAGGGAAGCCCAGTTAATACCACTATTATTCAAATTTACACACCAGCCACTAAAGCCAGTGAGGATGAAATAGAAGAATTCTACCAACTTCTTCAATCTGAAATTGATCAAACATGCAATCAAGATGTGGCAGCATTATACCATCTTTATTACAGTAACTTTATAGTAAGTCATTATCAAGCAGTGTATGTCTCACATATTAATTTTCTGTTACCAGATTGTCTTTACTATTTTCAGGACTTTGCATTTCCATTTTAAAAAAATATATAGAACCAGCATGTCAGTTTCCACAAACAACTGCTGCAGTTTGCTTGAGGCTGCAATACATTTACAGATCTCCTTGAGAAGTAATTGATAGCTTTATAAGATTGAGTCTTCCATACATGGGTTTGGTATGTCCTTCTTTAACGGAGATCTTTAAAAATGTCTTTCAATCATATTTTTAAATTTTTCTGTGTATTGATCTTATATCTATTTCTCTTTAATTTTCTTAAGTATTTGACTCTTTTATGGTACACTAAACATAACCTTTTAAGTTTTTAATATGTTATGGTTATTGCTGACATATGCAAATACAACTGTATATTAGATCTAGTATTTAGTATTTAGTGACCTTAATAACTCACTTATTAATTCCAATAATTTTCTTGTAGATCCTTTAGGGTTTTCTGCATATACAATGCATCTGTAAATCATGACAAGATTCATTCTCACTTCTTAAACCACCTTTGTTCTGCCTGGCTGCATAGGTCATCTGATAGAATAATGACTAGAAGGATTGATCGTGGTCATCATTGTCTCCTTTTGAATCTCAGTGTGAGATACATATTTTATCAAATTACAGCTTTTCCCTTTATCTCTAGCTTACTAAAACTTTTTTTTTTTTTTCCCCATCTTGAATGTGTATTGGATTTTAGGGTTGCTCAGCGTCTAAATGGATTTAACAGCAACTGGTATGTGTGTTTGTTGTTATTTTATTTTATTTTTTTTTTGTTTAGTGCTGTTGAGTCAGTTCTGGCTCATAGCAACCCTATATAGGGTTTCTAAGGAGCTACTGGTGAGCTTGAACTCCTTAGCTTGCAGTTCAAACAGATTTTGCAGCCAAGTGCTTGTCTTGCAGCACCACACCAAGACTTTATATGTTGGAGTCCTCGTGAGGCACCGTAGGATAGGCACTAGACTGCTAACTGCAAGTTCAGTTTGTTCAAACCCTCTCCTTGGAAACCCTTTATAGGATTGCTATGAGTCAGAACCAACTCAAAATCACTTAACAACAACAACAAAATATATATGTTGTTGTTAAATGCCATCAAGTCGGTTCTGACTCATAGCAAGCCTGTATAGGGTTTCCTAGGAGCAGCTGTGCATTTGAATTGCAGACAGAGCAGTTAGCAGTCCAGTGCTTATCCTTCAGCACCAAACCATGATAAGACAATTTCAACACACAGTGACCCTAGAGGACAGCATAGAACTTCCTCATAGTGTTTCCAAAGTTGCAAATTTTAAGGGAAAAGATTGCCACATCTTTCTTGCAAAGAGTCACTGGTGGGGTCAAACTGCATCAGCAGTTGAGCACTTAACAATTGCACTATCAGGGCTCCTTGTAATATATGTTGTTGTTGTTGTGAAGTACCGGCGAGTCAACTCCGACCCATAGCAACCCTGTATAGGGTTTCCAAGGAGCAGCTGATGAGCTTGAACCACCGACCTTGCAGTTCAAACAGCTTTGCAGCCTGACACATCAGCCCATAGAGCCACACCAGGACTCCTTGTAATATTACATTGTTGTTGTTGTTATGTGCTGTGGAGTCAGTTCCTACTCATAGTGACCCTGTACAAGGTTTCCAAGGCTGTAGATCTTTACAGGAGCAGAAAGCTTCATCTTTCTCCCACAGAACAGCTGGTGTTAAGTGACGTAGAGTTTCCGAGGAGTGGCTGGTGAGCTTGAATCGCCAACCTTGTGGTTTCAACTGACTTTGCAATCAACACATTAGCTCACAGCTCCACACCAGGACT
>NW_006408701.1:5662766-5706469 GCF_000296735.1 Chrysochloris asiatica
GGAGTAGAAATCCTCATCTTTCTCCCGCGGAGCGGCTGGTAGTTTCGAACCGCTGACCTTAAGGTTCGCAGCCCGATTCGTAACCACTACGCTACCAGATGGTACATGGAGAGGTTTATAATCATTGTATTGAAACAAGTATATGATTTGTTGAATGTAAAACTCATAATCTTCCCTGTAAACTTTTACTCAATTCACAATAAAAACATTTTTAAAAAAGTGTTAAACTAACCTTGTCTTTATGAAATAAACCTAACCTGCTTGAAATGTATTCTCCTTTTAAATATGTTGTACTTTATTTGACAACTGTTTTAAGATTTTCAATTACATACTCTGAAAACCTATTTTTTTATTTTTGCAATGTTTCCTAAAATCAAATCATGTCAATAAATATAATCTACATTAACAATTTTAATGATTAAATTATTTTCCATAATATCGATGTGCCATAGTTTAACTAAGCTCCTATTGCTGAATACATAGGTTGTTTTCATTCAAAATGTCACCACCATAAACAGTAGCCTTGTTGTTATATATGTGCTTGGTTTTTAACATATACATGGTTCTTAATATACTAATTATCCCTTCCTTCTTGGTGTTCACATTAGCACATATGGAACTTTATAAGTATCAATTGACAAGAAGCAGAAATCCACATTTCCTCGTTACTTGCTATAGATTTCCTGGGTGGTAGAAGTTCCAAATGAATGATCATGAACTTACTATTATTGGCCAAAGCTGGAGATCATTTTACATTTAAATACTGTTGTGCTGTAAGGTAGGCACTGGACTTCTAGCCACAAAGTCAGTGGTTCATAGTCACCAACTGCTCCTTGGAAACCCTATACTGGGTCGCTTTGAGTTGGTATCACTGGATGGCGCTTAACAACAACAGGAACCAGAAAGTGAAAACCAAATATTTTTCAAAACTAAAATGGAAAATAAGCTGAGAAAATATTCTATACAATGCTTAGATGTGTCTCAGGAAACTATATATAAATAATGGGAAGTGTAAAGGGTACAACATGAAAATCAATGGGTTCACGATCAATTACAAGGTGTGTAATTTTAGGCAAATTCATTCTTGCCAAAAGCCCTGAGTTTCTTCACCAATAAAATAGGAATATTATGTTGTTGTTGTTAAGTGCCATTGAGTCGATTCCAACCCATAGTGACCCTGTATAAGGTTTCCGAGGAGCAGCTGGTGAGCTTGAACTGCTGGTCTTGCAGTTCAAAAGGCTTTGCCATTTGGCACATTAACCCCCAATGCCACACCAGGACTAGAGGTTAAAGTGGAGGGTCAACAAAGAAGAGGAACACCTTCAGTGAGATGAATTGACACAGTGGCTGCAAAAGTGATCTCAAATATAGCAACAACTGTGCAGATGCCACAGGAATGGGCAGTGTTTTGTTCTGTTGTATATGGGGTCCCTATGACTCGGAACCAAATTGATGATACCTAACAGCCACAATATTAGAGGGTCATTGGAGGATAAAACTACTTCAACACAGACTTAAACCACTGCCATCATGTAGATTTTGACTCATAGTGACCCTATATAGGATTTCCTAAACTGTAATTCTTATAGAAACAGAAAGACTTACCTTTCTCCTGAGGTTTGAGCTGATGGATGTGAATTGCCACCCTTGCAGTTTGCAGTCTAGTGCCTATCCTACTGCACCACCAGGGCTCCTACCAGTACAGAGTCGTTGCCGTGTGCCATCGAGTCAGTTCTGACTCATAGCAACCCTGTATGTTGTTGTCATTATGTGTCGTGGAGTCTGTTCCGACTAATAACGACCCTGTACAGGGTTTGTGAGGCTGTAAATCTTTACGGGAGCAGAAAGCCTCATCTTTCTCCCGCGGAACAGCTGGTAATTTCAAATTGCTGACCGTGGGGTTAGCAGCCCGATTCGTAACCCCTACGCTACCATTGCCCAAAGTAAATCTCTACGGAAGCAGATCATCGTTCTCCCGTGGAGCAGCTGGTGGATTCGAACCACCATTCATGCAGTTAACAACCTAATAAGTAATCCATTATGCCACCACCAGGACTCCAGAATACAGAATTAGCATGTGGTGCTGTAGGATCAGCACTGGACTGCTAATTACAGTGTTGATGGTTCTAATCCACCAGCTGCACCTTGGAAGCCCTATACTGGGTCATTATGAGTCAAAACTGATTCAAGGGCACTTCACAATAACAACAGCAAAAGGATAGTTAAGAGCCCTAGTGGCATAGTGGTTAAGCACTCAGCTCCTAACATAAAGGTTTGAACCTAAATGCAGGAGAAAAAATGTGGCATTCTGCTTCTATAGGAATTACAGCTTAGGAAACCCTATGGGGCAGTTCTACTCTGTTTGATAGGATTGCTGTGAGTCTGCATTGACTCAATGGCACGCAACTACAACAAATGATAGATAATTCCTTTAGATTCCAAAATTAGAAAGTTCTTAAAGAGAGTAAGAAATCAATTATAGAAAGCATTGGCTACTTTTTTAGTGAAGTGGTTCAGAAAAAAATTGTATTTTCTTACATTAGGGAAATCTGTCATTGATCCTTAATACAAGAAAATAGAATATATCCTATAGTTGAAGACTTCCTGGGTAAACAGGGTCTATATTATTAAGGAGATCAATTATTTCTTACAATCATCAAAATGTGTATGTACATTATTTTCTTCTTCGTAGGATTTTTTAACTTGTCATACAAGGCTCAAAATTCAGGGTGAAGTCCCAGCCAGCTTAGAGATGAGTAATCAGAATCAGATTATGCACTTCTTAGTTATGAAATAACTGAGTCACACTCTCAGTCTACACCTTTTGATCTGAGGGTGTTGACAGAAAATGATCAGAGAGTACTTGGGTTATGAGGCGGTGTTTAATTATTTAAACGTATAGGCACTTGACTCTCAGGTACCTTATCCTTAATGGCAACCTTAAGTTTGTAAGGCACTAGCCATTGGGGTCATTTGTTTGCACTTCCAATTCTGGCCCTAGTTCTCTCTACCCTCTGGAACTCACAGCATTAACATAAGCTTTATTTAGGGAACAGTACTCTTATGTTAATGCTGTGAGTTCCAGAGGGTAGAGAGAACTAGGGCCAGAATTGGAAGTGCAAACAAATGACCCCAATGGCTAGTGCCTTACAAACTTCTGTCAGTGTACTTTTCAATGAGTATTATTACATAAATCCAGCATATAGAAGACAAGTTATAAAGCATAGGTGGAATCCACTTTCAAAGAATCAATCATATCTGATCCTCTAGAACGAGGTCCTTGCTACCTTGGGAGCAAAGTAGCTTAGACTTCCAAGATTCCTGAGTTAGGAACTGCAGTTGTTGTTGTTAAGAGTTGTCAAATTGCTTCTGACTCATAGTGACCCTGCATAGGTGTTCCAGGGAGCATCTGGTGAATTTGAACCGCTGACCTTGTGTTTCAAATCAACTTTGTGGTACAGTGCTTTTCCTACAGTGCCACATCAGGACTCCAAGAGTGGCAGAGAATTCTCAAATCACTAATTACTCCTGGCTACATGTTAATTTGCTCAAGCTTTCACCAAAAAAGACTGTCTAGCGTATTAAAAACCATTCTTTCACAAAGGACAAGCATGTATTGGTTATTCTCTTGCTGCCCCACATTCCAAAATCCATTCAGTTTCCTCCTCTGCCCTGCTTTCTGCCAGGATTGCACTAGCTATAGCTGTGTTCCTCTTGGGACACCAGATCCTACCTAATGCTCTCCATGCCCTTCCACAACTCCTACTAGCTAAGGGTGGTAACTTCTTCCACCTAGTTGCTAGTCCCAGGTTACCTAATCATTCCTTCTTGGTTCCCTTAACTCTACTCACACCTCTGTAAATAGTCTCTTCATTATACTGTACTAAGAATCCAAGCTCTGTGTGTGTCTCATTTCCTGCTGGACCCATCACTGATACATCTCCACATCTTTCTCACACCATCTGTCTCAAATTGTATTGAGATTCTATGTTGCATATATGTTGCTCTTCTTGCTAGGTACCTTCAAGTTGGTTCTAACTCAAGGTGACCTTAAGTTCAACAGAACAAAATAGTGCTTTATCGTGTGCCTTCCTCACAGTCATTGCTCTGTCTGAGTCCACTGTGGCAGCCACTGTGCCAATCTATCTCATTGAGAGCCCTCCTCTTTTCCACTGACACTCTACCTTAAGAATGGTTTAAAATTAAGAAAGATGTGCAACAGGGTTGTATTCTTTCGCCATACTTATTCAACCTGTATGCTGAGCAAATAATCTGAGAAGCTGCATTATATGAGGAAAAACGTGGTGTCAGGATTGGAGGGAGACTCATTAACAACCTGTGATATGCAAATGATACAACCTTGCTTGCTGAAAGTGAAGAGGACTTAAAACATTTACTGATGAAGATCAAAGAGCACAGTCTTCGCTATGGATTGCATTTCAATGTAAAGAAAACAAAAATCCTCACCACTGGTCCAATAAACAACATTCTTATCAACAGAGTAAAGATTGAAGTTGTCAAGGACTTCATTCTTTTTGGACCAACTATCAACACTCATGGAAGTAGCAGTCAAGAAATCAGATGATGTGTTGCATTAGGCAAATCTGCTGCACAAGACCTTTTTAAAGTGTTGATTAGCAAAGAAGTCAGCTTGAGGACTAAGGCGTGCCTGACCCAAGTCATGGTATTTTCAATAACCTCATATAGATGTGAAAGTGGACAGTGAATAAGGAAGATGGTAGAAGAATTGATGCTTTTGAGTTATGGTGCTGGAGGAGACTATTGAAAGTGCCATGGGCTGCCAAAAGAACCAACAGATCTGTGTTGGAAGAGGTGCAGCCAGAGTACTCCTTGGAGGCCAGGATGGCCAAACTTTGTCTCTCATACTTCGGACATACTGTCTGGAGAAGGATCTCATGTTTGGTAAGGTGGAGGGTCAGAGAAAAAGAGGAAGACCCCCAGTGAGATAGAATGGCAAAGTGGTAGCATCAATGGGCTCAAGCATGGCAACAATTGTGAGATTGGCCCAGGATTGGGCAGTGTTTCATTCTGTTGTGCATAGGATCACTAAGAATCAGTACCGACTCGATGGCACCTAACTACAACTACAATGACATGCTTAAAGTACATGAGATGAAGTCCTGCCATCCTTGCTTCTAAGGATCATTCTGGCTGAACTTCTTCCAAAAACAAAGAAGTTCATGGAATTTTTAAAATTCTTTGAAAACACCAGAATTGAAGGACATCCATTCTTCTTCCGTCCTCCTTATTCATTGTCCAGTTTTCATATGCCTATGAGGCCACTGAAAATACCATTTCTTGGGTCAGGTATACTTTAGTCCTCAAAGTGATATCCTTGTTTTTGAACACTTTGAGGAATCCTCTGCAGCACATTTGCCTGTGAAATCTGTTATTTGATTTCCTGACAGCGTCATTCATGGGTGTTGATTGTAGATCCAAGCAAAATGAAATCCTTGACAATTTTAGTCTTTTCTCTGTCATTTGTCTATTTGTCCCATTGTGAGGATTTTTGCTTTCTTTATGTTGAGCTGTAAACCACATTAAAGGCTGTAGTCTTTGATTTTTCATCCATAAGTGCATCTAGACTTCTTTGCTTTCAGCAAGCAAGGTTGTATCATCTGCATATTGCAAGTCTTTAATCAGTCTTCCTCCAATCCTTATGCTAATTTCTTCTTCATATGGTCCAGCTTCGCAGATTACTTGATCAGTGTAAGACTGAATATATGTGGTGAATAGATAAACACTGATGTACACCGTCTTGATTAAACCATCAGTATCCCCTGTTCTCTTCGAATTACTGCCTCTTGGTCCATGTACAGGATCCACATGTGCACAATTAAGTGTTCTGGGGTTCCCATTCTCCGCAGTTTAATCCGCAGTTTGCTATGATTCACATAGATGAATGTCTTTGCATAGTCAATAAAAGACAGGTAAACATCTTTCTGTATTCTCTGCTTTCAGCCAAGATCCATCTGACATCAGGTATATTTCCCTAATTCCATATCCTCTTCTGAACCCAGATTGAATTGCTGGCAGTTCCCTGTTGATGCACTGCTGAAATCCTTTTTTGTTGTCTTTAGTAAAAATTTACTTGCATGTAATACTAATGATACTGTTCAATAATTTCCACATTCTGTTGTATTACTCTTCTTTGGAATGGATATGAATATGGATCTCTTCCAGTCACTTGTCCTTTTAGCTGTCTTCCAACTTTCTTAACAGAGATCCGTGGGCCCCTCCAGATCTGTATTAGTTTGGTAAAGAATTTCCATTGGTATTGAGTCAATTCTTGGAACCTTGTTTTTACCAGTGCATTCAATGCAACTTGAACTTCCTTCATCAGTTCTTGCTCATGTGCTACCTCCTGCAATGGTTGAACTTTAACAAATTCTTTTTGGTACAGTGATGCTGGGTATTCCTTCCATCTTATTTTCATGCTTCCTGCATTGTTCAATAATTTATCCATCAAATCCTTCAATATTTTAATGCAAGGCTTGAATCTTCAGATCTTAGAGCTTAAGAAGTGCTAAGCATGTTCTTCCCTTTTGCTTTTCTAATTCTAGGTCTTTTCACATTTAAATATAATATTTTATTTTACCTTCTTGAACTTCTGTGATGTAGTGAATTGTTTAATATACTCTTCTAGTCTTAGTCTTCATAACGCCCATCAAGTGATTCCTCCTGATGGGTCTGAGTAAGAGATGGTGGGAGAAGATACTGATAGGATGGTATGAATCAATTGTGAATGATTGTTAGTAGAGTGCATTGTGATTGTAAAAACTTGGAACTCTAACATGGGTATAAAATCAGAAGCAGGAAGGGGGATCTGTCTAACATCAAAGAAGAGCCAGGAGTCAAGTGCATCCTTTGGGCCCCAAACTTCTTTGCACTGAACCTCCTTGACACCGGGACAGAAAGCTGGGACATGGGAGGAATTGCAGAGGAGCAGCAGAACCAAGACAGATCAGTGGGATTCCTAGCCCAGGGAGCAAGTAAAACTAAGTCACTTTGGACAGGAGACTTGCTTGCAGATTGGGGTGCCTCCTGGCACTTAATTGGTGGGGAGACTAGGTTTGCTGACTCCTGGAGCTAGAACTGAGTGCTGTATCCTTTGGGCATTTATTGTAATTGTTGTTGTTAAGTGCCATTGAGTCATTTCTGACCCATAGCGACCCTGTATAGGGTTTGTGAGGGGCAGCTGGTGAGCTTGTACCACCAACCTTGCAGTTCAAATGGCTTTGCAGTGTGGCACATTAACCCACAGCGCCACACCGAAAAAAGCTTTGTAATATTGGCCTGGCAGAGAAAATCTGCCTGTGGGCATGACTCCTAACCGAAGAACTGTATCCTGAGCATTTCTGACCCTGAACTGGTAACTAGTTAACTTCCTTAATAATCCCCATAACTGAGTGTGCTGTCTGAGTTCTGTGTGGTCACTGCAATGAGTTATCATCGAGTCCAGCTGAGTAGAGTGCTGCCGGAGGGATGGTTGTTATTTATTTGGAGCCCTTGGAAATCTTCTCCTCAGCTCTTTTACATCATCATTCCTTCCATTTGTTTTACATTCAAGAATAGACTCCTGGTATGGCCCTATAGGATAAGCACAAATTGAGTAGAAATCAATTTGATGACACTTAACAACAACAAATTTCAAGAACAAGTTTCAGAGTCTCATCTGACATCCATTTTGGTCTTCTCTTTCATTCCTGTCTTTTTAAAATCCTTTTTGCTTTCTTCATGTATGATGTCTACTTACTACCATCGGCCTTCTCTTCAGTCATTAACACCTAAAGCATCAATCTGTTGTTGGTCTGGTGTCTAAATTCAGGCGGGAGAAACTCACGGTTGTATTCTGCTCTCATGGACGTGTTTCAATTTTCTTTAGTCTCTACTTGAACTTTCATAAGGCAATTGTAAGTTGCAAAATCAGCCCTGGCCCTTATTCTGATTGATGATATTAAACTTATCCCTCATCTCTTTCCACAGATGAAGTTGATTTAATTCCTTTGTACTTAATCTGGAGAGGACCACTTGTATGTTATTGGAAAAAGGCATTTTCAAAGAAGACTTTGGGTTTTCAAAATTCTATTATATGATATCTGGTGTCATTTCTATGATCAAAGCCACATTTCCCTACAAATCAAAGATCCTTTCTCTTTGCTTCCAAATTTTGCATTACAATCACCAGTAATCATCATTGCATGTTGATTGCATGTTTGGCCCTTTTCAGACTGTAGAAGTTGGTAGAAATCTTAAATTTCTTTATTTTTGACGTTTATGGTTGATGTGTAAATTAGAAAAATCATTGATTAACTGATTTTCCTTGTAGGTGTATGAAAATTATCCAATAACTGGCAGCATTGTTCTTCGGGATGGATCTTGAAATGTTCTTTTTGGCAATGAGTGAAAACTCTCATTGCCAGGATAGTAGACCATATGCTTTGCCTATTCAAAATGGACACTATAAGTCCATTGCTGTTCACTAGGTTTGTGATCTTTATGCATTCCATTTCATTTTTGACAACTTACCATTACATAAGGATTTTGTGGGCCAAGTTTTCCAAAGTAGACCTCAAGGTTCTCCTTCCTAGTCTGTCTCAATCTGGAAGTTCAACTGAAACCTGTCCACCATGCATGACCCTGCTAATGGGTATTTTGAATTGCCAGAGGCATAGCTTTCAGCATCACAGCAACAGTACAGACAGAAGGACAGAGGGATGGTGGTTTCATTCCATAGGAAGATAAAAGCAAGCACACAGTGCCCCTTAGAGAGTTGACCTCATTATACTCCTTCTTTGGAAATTATCAGATATATTGATTTGCAAATCTTACATCCAATATATGTCAAATATTTGCTTTATATAAAGCAATTGCCATCAAGCCATTTTCAATGCCTATAAGACAATAGAACGGCCTCATTAGGTTTCCAAGGCTTCAATATTTATGAAAACAGATTACCACACCTTTCTCCCATGGTTTGAACCAGCTACCATTTGGTTAACAGTCAAATGATTAACCATTGTGCAAGCAGGGTCACTTGCCTTAGACAGAGAATCTGTCAACAATTGTGAGCACCAGTTCTACACATTGTAACAATGTTGTTGTTGTTGTTGTTGTTAAGTGCCATTGAGTAGGTTCCGACTCATAGCAACCCTTGTATAGTGTTTCTGAGGCATGACTGGTGGGTTTGAACTGCTGACCTTGTGGTTCACACGGATCTTGTGATCCAGTTCTTATCCTACAGTGCCACACTGTTACAGCAGCTCTGAATCCTAGAGTGTTACAGCAGCTCTAGATCTGTCACCAAAGACACTGAGGCCACTTGGAGGGGTGAAGCAAAGTTTCAGCTCAGAGGAGCTAGTCCAGATTCTGAGCCCTGAGTGCAGGTCAGTACAGGCTTATATGGGGACAGAATCGGGGAGGGGCTAGGTTGTGGACCTTTTTGAAACAGGAGAGAAAACAGAAGTTTGGTTCCGATTGGTAACCTGATTAACATTCTAGCTTGTCTCCTGGGTGGGGAGGATTGGTCCCTCTCAGTAACCTCATTAACATTCTAGCTTGTCTTCTTTGCAAGCAGGATTGGTCCTGCTCAGTAACCTGATTAACATTCAAGCTTGTTTCCTGGGAGGGGAGGGCAGTTAATGTTTTCTGGGAGGGGGAGGCTAATGTTTTTCCTTTGCCTATTCAATACCAGGACTCCATTGTAACAGTAGACGTCCATTTTAATAAGCCTTGAATACAGTGTAACAATACCAATATCTTATCAAGCCAATTAAAACCCACCGCCTTTGAGTCAATTCCAACTTATAGCAGCCCTGGTGGCACAGTAGTTAAGTGCTTGAGAGACAGGATAAGAGAAGACACTAGCAAGAAAAATGGAGAAGAAGCAATTTATAAAATATGAATAAAACCAGGGGACGGTTTTCTACTAGAAGCCAAGGATTAAAAGTGGAGTTATTGTTGCAAATCAGCTGACCTTAAAATAAGGAGGTTGTCCTGCATTTCCCAATGCACTCAAAGGTGTCCTTAAGTGGGAAGAGGAAGGTAGTAAACAAGGTTACGGTGACACCATGTAAGAAGGACTCAATCTGCTATTGCTGCCTCTGCAAATGGAGAAAGGGGGCAATGAGCCACCGTATGCAGGTGGCCTCTAGAAGATGAAAAGGCAAGGAAACAGATTCTCTCCCAGAGCCTCCAGAAGAAGAAAACTAGACCTGCTGAAACCTTGATTTTGTTGTTATTGTTGTATAGGTTTAACGAGGAGCGGCTGGTGAGCTTGAACCACTGACCATGAAGTTCAAAACAACCTTGAGCTCCAACACATTAACCCACAGCACCACACCAGGACCAGTGAAAATCTTGTCAGACTTCTAACCTGCAGAACTATAAGATAATGCATGTGTATTATTTTACTCTACAAAGTCTGTGGCAATATGTTATATTATAAATGTTAAACCAGTGTTATCTGACTTTTATATGAACCCAGAAAAATGTTAAGTCATCAAAAATTAACTGGAACACATAAAGACCGATATCATAGGCATTTCTGGTAGTGGTGTGCTGTGGAGTCTGTTCCGACTCATAGCGACCCTGTACAAGGTTTCCAAGGCTATAAATCTTTACAGGAACAGAAAGACTCATCTTTCTCCCACAGAACAGCTGGTAGTTTCGAACTGCTGTCCCTGGGATTAGCAGCCCAATTTGTAACAACTACGCTACCAGAGCTCCTTATCATAGGAATTAGTGAGCTGAAATGGGCTGGTGTGGACCATTTGGAATCAGATAATATTATGATTTACAAGGCCGAGAATGACAAATCAAAGAGGAATGGTGTCACAAGCATTGTCCAAAAGAGCATTGCAAGATCAAATGATAGAATTTTGCAAAGCCAATGACTTAACTCATTGCAAATACTTTTTGTGAACTGTGTAAGTGGCAACTATACACATGGACCTCACCAGATGGAATACATAGGAACCAAATCGACTCTATCTGTGGAAAGAGATGGTGGAGAAGCTCAGTAACATCAGTCAAAGCAAGGCCAGGGGCAGACTGTGGAATACACCATCAATTGCCCATATGCATGTTCAGGCTGAAGCTAAGAAAATTGAAACAAGTCTACAAGAGCTAAAACATGACCTTGCACATGTTGTTGGTGTCGTTAAGTGCGGGCTAGTTCTGATTCATAGTGACCCTGTATAGGGTTTCCCAGGAGCAACTGGTCAGTTTGAACAGCTGACCTTGTGGTGTTCAGTCCAGTGATGATCCTACAGCACCACACCAGGAGTCCGACCTTGAGTATATACCACGTAAATGTATAGACCATCCCAAGAACAGATTTGATGCATTACACACTAATGACCAGAGACCAGACCGGAGGCATGGCATCAAAAATATCATGTATGAAGAAAGCAAAAGGTCACTAAACATAGAGGAAAGACAAAGAAGACAAAAAATGGATGTCAAAGAGACTTTGAAATTTGTTCTTGAACATAGAGAAGTGAAAGTGACTGGAAGAAATGAAGTCAAAGAACTGAACAGAAAATTTCAAAGGACAGCTCAAGAACATCAAGTCAAGATTATAATGAAATGCGTAAAGACCTGGAGTTAGAGAACAACAGGACAAGAACATACCCATCATTTCTTAAGCTGAAATAGCTGAAGAAAAAATTCAAGCCTTGGGTTGCAATATTTGACTCCCAGCCACTCCTTGGAGACCCTATACAGGGTCAGTATGAGTTGGAACTGACTCGCTGACACTCAACAACAACAATATGGGCAAAATATTGAATGATGTAGGAAGCATCAGAAGATGAAAGGAATACATAAAGTCACAGTACCAAAAATAATTGGTGAGTGTTCAATATTTCAAGAGGTGTCATATGATCCAGAACTGGTGTTATTGAAGGTAGAAGTCTAAGCTGCACTGAAGGTATTGGCAAAAAAAACAAGGCTCCTGAAATTGACGGAGTACAAACTGAAATGTTTTAACAAACAGTTGTAGCACTGGATGTACTTACTCATCTATGCCAAGAAATTCAGAAGACAGCTAGTGGCCAGCTGATTGGAAGAGATCCATATTTGAGCCCATTCCAAAGAAAGGTGACACAATGGAATGCAGAAATCATTGAATAATATCATTAATATCATGTGCAAGTAAAATTTGCCTATAGATAATTTTGAAATGGTTACTACAATACATTGACAGGGAGCTGCCAAAAATTCAAGCTGGATTCAGAAGAGGACATGGAATAAAGGATATCATAGCTGACATTAGATGGATCTTGAGTTAAAGCAAAGAATACCAGAAAGATGTATATTGTTGTTGTTAAGTGTCGTTGAGTCCATTCTGACTCATAGCAACCCTGTATGGGGTTTCTGAGGAGCAGCTGTTGTATTTGTACTGCTGACCTTGTAGTTTGAAGTCCAGTACTGATCCTACATCACTATACCAGGAGTCCAGAAAGATGAATATTAGTGCTATAATAACTATGCAACTATGTGGATCATAACAAACTCTGGATAATATTATGAAGAATGGGCATTACAGAACACTTAGTTGTGCCCATGCGAACTTGTACATAGACCAAGAGGCAGTTGTTTAACAAAATAAGGCAATACTGAATGGTTTAAATCTAGAAAGGTGTGTGCCAGGGTTGTATCCTTTCACCATACATCTGTATGCTGAGCAAAAAAATCCCAGAAGCTGAGTTAAATAAATAGATTTGGAGGAAGAAGACTTATTAAAAACCTGAGATGTGCAGATGACACAACCTTCTTGCTGAAAGTGAAGAGGATTTCAAATATTTACTGATGAAAATCAAAGACTACAACCTTCAGTATGGCTTATACCTCATTGTAAAGCAAACAAAAATCCTCACAATTGGACCAATATATAACATCATGGTTAACAGAGAAAAGACTTAGCTTGTCAAAGACTTTGTTTCACTTAGATCCACAATCAATACTCATGGAAATAGCAGTCAAGAAATCAAACATTAGGAAAATTTGCTGCCAAATACCTCTTTAAATTTTTAAAGAGCAAAGATGTCAGTTTGAGGTCTAAGTTGTGACTGACCTAAGCTAAGGTATTTTCAATTCCCTCATATGCATGTGAAAGCCGGACAAAGAAAAAGAAGGCTGTAAAAGAAGGGAATTATGGTATTGGAGACGAATATTGATAGTACAGTTGACTACAAGAGGAACAAACAAATAAACAACAACAAAAAACAAACAAGCAAGTCTTTCAAGAAGTACAGTCAGAATATTTCTTAGAAACAAGGATTGCCAGACTTAGTCTCTCATACTTATATGATGTTAGGAGGAAACAGTTCCTGAAGGACATTATGCTTGGAAAAGTGGAGGGTCAAAGAAAAGGAGGAAGACCCCCAATGAGACAGGTTGGCACAGTGATAGCAACAATGTGAAGATGGCATAGGACTGGGCAGTATTTCATTCTGTTGTGTATAGGGTCTCTATGAATTAGAACTGACTCGATGGCACCTAACAGCAACAAAGAAGACTTGATGACTTTGAAGTATGGTGTTGATGAAGAATATTGAATGTATGACAGGCCACCAGAAGAACAAACAAATATTTTTTGGCAGTACAGCCAAAATGCTCCTTTAATGTAAGGATAGTGAGACATACACTGGACATGTTATCAGGTGGAACTAGTCCCTAGAGAAGGACATCATGTTCAGCATTCTAGAGATTGAGTGAACAAGAGAAAGATCCTCAATGAGATGGCTGAAGATCCTCAATGAGATGGCTTGAGAGAGTGGCTGCAAAAATGGCTCAAACATAGGAAGCATTGTGAGGGTGGCACAGGACTGGGCAGTGTTTCATTCTGTAGTCCATAGAGTCATTATGAGTCATGCCTAACTACAACACTGTCTTGCTGGGCATATTCTCAACAACAATAACAATATGAAACTTTTAAAAATTCAAACCTGCTCATGGTTCATCAGTTAAGTCATGAATGAACATATTGTGGCATAGTCATACACTGGAGAAATAAAAGATGAATAACTCTGCTACATATAACAACATAGATGAATCTCATACATTTCAATGACAGAAAGAAACCAGACAGACCATATGGTTGCAACTATAGTACCTCAAATAACAGGCAAAAGACATCTGTTTTGTCAGAAATCCAGAAGTGGTTGTTAGGGGGCAGAGATGGAAGCTAATTGAAAAGAAGTGCAAGAGAACTTTCTAGAGTCCTGAAAAATGTTCTTATTTTGGGTGGTGATTAGATGAATGTTTATAATTTTCAAAATGTATCAAACTGAACATTGAAAGGCTCTTCATATTATTGCATGTCAATTTATCCTCAAAGTTGGGTGTGGCCACAGGGGGTATCTGACAAATAAAAAACATGAGCAAGGGCAGAGAAGGAAGAACATGGGGGCCAAATTTAGGAAACAAAAAATAGTATGATTGGCTTAGAGAGGTCTCAATTCCAGCTGCTCATTAGAAGCCCATGGACAACTTAAAAATGATGTCAGTGTCAGCCAGAGATTCTGATTTAATTGGTCTGTGGTGAGCCCCAAGCATCAATATTTTTATATGGTCCCCAGATGATTCTCAAAATCAGATTTGAGAACCAGGAGCTAAAACAATGTGAAGGTTGGTTGGCCACAGATTGTGAACAGCTTGGAACACACGTTAAAAGGTTCTAGCTCGTTTAGATGGGGATGCAGATACATTATTTTTTTTAACAGGAGGACAAAAATGACCAGAGCTGTGCATTAGGAAGATTGATTTCATATCTGAGTCCTATGGGGAGTAGACTTAGAAGTGGAAAGGCAAGTTTTCAGGCTGGCGCAGTATGCCAGGCAAGAGGTAATGTGGCCCAGAATTAACAACAGTGGTCTTGGTAATGGAAGAGAGGAGAGACACATTTATTCAGCCATCCAGCACACTGGATCAAGCATTCATTCATCTTTCTAAATAGATGGATCAATAAATTTAGTTCAGGTAATGAACATTGTACTTACTGGGTACCTAATCTGACAGACTGTCAAAGACTTCATTTTTTTGGATCCATAATAAACTCTTATAGAAACAGCAGTCAAGAAATCAAACAATGCATTGCACAAGGCATATGAGCTGCAAAAGACCTCTTTAAAGTGTTAAAGACCAAATATGTCAGTTTCAGGACTAAGGTGCACCTAACCAAATCCTTCTGGTGTGTCACTATAGGAAAAGCACTAGACTGTGAACCACAGTCTATGGTTCAAACCCACTAGCTGCTCCTCAGAAACCCTGTACAGTGTCTCTATGAGTCTGAATCAACTCGAGGGCACTTAATAGCATCAACAACCTAAGCCTTGGTATCTTCAATCGTCTCATATGCATATGAAAGTTGAACAATGGTTAAGGAAGACTCTAGGAGAATTGATGCATATGAATTATGGTGCTGGAGAAGAATATTGAAAATCCCATGAATTGTAAGAAAAACAAATTTGTCTGGGAAGGAGTACAGCCAGAGGGCTCTTAGAAGTGAGGATGGTAAGACTTCATCTTTTTTATTTTGGACATGTTGTCAGTCCCTAAAGGACATCATGCTTGGAAAGTAAAGGGTCAGCTTGAAAGAGGAAGACCCCCAACACAATGGATTGACACAGTGGCAGCAACAATGGATTCAAACATAACAACAATTGTAAGGATCATACAGGACTGGGCAGTGTTTTCCTCTGCTGTGCATGGGGTCTCTTCGAGTCAGAACCAAAAACAATAAATCTGGTAGGTAGGAATAACGTGGTGCAAAAAATACATGCCCTAGTCCATCTAAGACAAGTTGTAATTGGAGGCACTAACATTTTAAATGCAGAGGTATTTTGCCTGTATTGAGGAGGCATTGAAAGAAGGAGAGATAAAGATGATTATGGAGCAAAAAAAAAAAAAAAAAAAAAAAAAAGACATCTAAAGTGCGAAACTAAACTAATGGAGGAAAGATTCCTTTCAAGGAAAGAAAAGAAAAAGGGGAGAGGTTGTTTATTTTACACTTGTTCATCTGTGTGGTATATCCAGGTAGAAATGTCTGTTTACAGTGAAGTATGTACACATGGATGCTAGAATCGTTTGATTCAGTAACATTGATTATTAACTGTTAAAGTATAAGGAGAGAAGAGGAAAGAAATAAGGGATAAGCCTTTGGGAATACTCACCTCCCGAGTTTCAAACCAAAAACCAAACCTAATACTGTTCAGTTGATTCCGCCTAGTTGATTCTGTACTAGTGACCCAGTACTACAGGCAGAGTAGAGCTAACTGTTCCTTAGGATTTCTGATACTGCAAATCTTTATCAAAATAGCATCATCTTTCTCCTGCTGAGCAGCTGATGGATTTGAATTACTGACATTGCAGCTAGCAGTCCAACACTCAACCGGGGCTCCTCCAAAGTCTCAATGTTGTTGTTGTTAAGTGCCATCGAGTCAGTTCTGACTCACAGCGACCCTGCATAGGGTTTCTGAGGAGCAGCTGGTGAGCTTGAACTGCCAGCCTTGTGGTTCAAGCTGACTTTGCAGTCCAGCTCCTTAACCCACAGCACCACACCAGGACTCCAAAGTCTCAACAGATACTCAAATTAAGAGCAATAACAGAGAGTGTGATGACAGGGAAGCTAAAGGAGGGAATTAACAATGTAAAATAAGGCCATGAGGTTGATGAATAGAGCCCATTGAATTCAAAATGAGGAAATCATTCACAAAGATGCTTCATTAGAATACACTGAGATTGATCATAGATAAACATATTGAATTAGAAATTAGGAAAGCATTGACAAAAGGCCTCATTAGAATAAATACATGAAGGTACAATCAAGATTAGAAGGATCTGAGGAGTGAATGGACTGTGAGAAAGTAGAAGAAACAAATGTTGAACCAAAGTCAGTTTCCTCTTTTGTAAAATGGGGATAACAACATTACACATCACAGGATAGGGTTGTGAGGCAGAAATGTGAGGCACAATGCTAGTGACTGTTAAAAGGTATTGTAGTCCTTATAGTTATTTTTGCTGTTGTTTAGGGGTTGAAATAACATGGATGGTAGCTTGAGGGACTAATAATATCAAATTAACATTTTTTGGGTTTTGCTTTTGGGGTTTTAGGATGTATGATAACTAAGTGGTGTTGTTAATATCAATTAACAATATTAATTGTTAATTGATGTCCATTCCATTAGCCTCATAGCAACCCCCTGTGTGCAGAGTAGAATGGTGCACTACAGAGTTTGTAAAGCTGTAACCCTTTGGAGGCAGATCACCAGTTCTGTCTTCTGAGACACCCGAGTTTGTCTGAACCACGAATCTTAAAAAAGGATTGATCTACATGAAGAGCTAGAGTGAAGAAGACACTAATATAAATGAAGCTGCTTGAGACAGAAAAGCAAGATCCTATAGGAAGAGAGTAAAGGAGGGGCTACTGGCTTTGGAAAGAAAAAGCACTCACTTTTGTTTTGTGATAAATTGGGAAGAAAAAGGAGAAGCCTAAAGAAATTTATAACTCAAAAAATGATAGTCATCGAAATGCAAAAGAAATATACCATGGCACTTATATCAGAATACCACAATGTTTTTCATAAAATAAGAGGCGTGGTCATCCACCAAGAGTTATGATAGTGCAGTGGTAGGATTATTTACAGTAAAAAAGTTTGAAATAGGCCTTGTGAGGAAGGCAAGAAGATAATAATCAAATATTAAAGGACCCCAATTGGTATTTAGGATCTAGTTGAGTTGTTGTTAAGTTCCGTTGAGTTGCTTCCAACTCAGCAATCCTATATAGGGTTTCTGGGTAGCTGGTGGTGGGTTGGAGCCACCAAGTTTGCAGCTAGCAGTCCAGTGCTTATCCTACAGTGTCACACCAGAACTCTAGTTAAGTAGCATGAATTCTTATTAGAGGAATTTAGTATGGCCTTGACTTCAACAAGCTTGGAATGTTAGAGTAAGATGTTAGCTACTCAGGGCTGGGGGTCAGCAAAGACTAGAATAAAGCCAATTGAGTAAGGGTATTGGGTATTATCAAAGCCTTGGTTGCCATCAGGATTCAATACTGAAGAAGGAGATAAAAGAAGCAAATTAGAAAAGATTGAATGTAGCTCCAGATGCAATGATGTTTTTCAGGACACCAAATATTTCTGCTCCCGTAAAGATTTACAGCCTCGGAAACCCTGTACAGGGTCGCTAGGAGTCGGAACTGACTCCACGGCACATAACAACAACAATAAGATATGTCATGCTCCCTCCCACCACAGGACTTTTGCACATGTTCTCACCCCTGCCTTCCTCAGTACCTCTCTCCCTCATGCAGTTAAAGCATGTTGCTGTTAAGTGCCTTGGAGTCAATTCCGACTCACAATCACCCTGTATAAGGTATCTAAGAAGCAGCTGGTGGGTTTGAACTGCAGACCTTGTGGTTTGTAGTCCGGTGCTGATCCTCTTCATCTTCAATTCTCATTTTAGGAAGTCTTTCTTGACCTCTCAGACAGGAGTATTCTTTTATAGCATACTCTTTTATATGCAGCTCTCTTTTCAGGATTTATTAACAGTTGCAGTTTTAAATTCATGTGTCTAGTTATTTGATTATTGTCAGGCACAAAACAAATATTCAATAGACATTTATTAGATTAATGAATTATAAAGAGAAACTCATACAGCTTTTTTGACCAAAACTATTGTTGTTGTTAGGTGCCATTGAGTCTGTACCGACTCATAGCGACCCTATGCACAACAGATTGAAACACTGCCTGGTCCTGGGCCAACCTCACAATTGTTGCCCCACTTGAGCCCATTGATGCTGCCACTTTGCCAATCTATCTCACTGGGGGTCTTCCTCATTTTCTCTGACCTTCCACCCTACCAAACATGATATCCTTCTTCAGTGACTGGTTCCTCCTGACAATATGTCTGAAGTATGAGAGACGAAGTTTGGCCATCCTGGCCTCCAAGGAGCACTCTGGCTGCACTTCTTCCAACACAGATCTATTGGATCTTTTGGCAGTCCATAGCACTTTCAATACTATATGAGTGAATATACCAACACTATATGATTGAATTTAACTCCATTTTTTGCTGAGTTAGACTGTTCTTTTTATCCAAATACCTGCCTGAGATTAAATATTTGTTCTCCTGATTAGCTCGTGCTATCTGGGTATATGAATTGGTTGTTGTTGTTGTTGTTGTTGTTGAGACGGTTCTGACTCACAGCAACCCTGTATAAGGTTTCCGAGGCTTTAAATCTTTGAGGCAGCAGAAAGCGGAATGCCTGGCGGGCTTCAACCTCAAACCTCGGAGTTTGCAGTCCACTTCTTACTGTATTGGTGTGGTGATATGGGTTAACGCGATGGACCGCAAGGTCGGCAGTTCAAGCTCATGAGTCGCTCCTCAGAAACCTTATACAGGGTCACTATGGGTTGGAAGCAACTCGATGGCACTTAATAACAACAACAACAACTTATTGTAGAGGAGTCCTGGGTGGCACTGTAGGATAAACACTGGACCCTGACAGCTAGGTCCAAGGTTCAAAATCACTAGCTACTCCTTGGAAACCCTATACAGGGTCGCTATGAATCAGAACCAACTTAATGGTACTAACTGCAAAAGTAGCAGCAGTTTGTCAAAGAAGGTGATTTTCCTGTCTCGTTAAGTTAGACTATGAAGGAAATACACTCTAAGGAGGACTCCTGGTGTGGCACTGTAGAATAAGCACCGGACTGCTAAACACAAGGTCAGTGGTTCAAATCCACCAGCTGCTCCGTGGAAACCCTATGCAGGATCATTATGAGTTAGAACAAACTCCACATCACTTAGCAACCACAGCACACTCTGAGGAAAAGAATCCTGGCACACTTGTTTTTCATAGAAGTGGGCGTAAGGAATTTCTTGAAAGATTCTTAAAAGTATCCTTATCTGAACTTTCCCAGACCACTTTAAAGTTTTGATTGACAAATTGTTTCTGGACAAGTGAGACTCTAGTATCAAGATGAATCATCACACACATCTGAGATATCTGACTAAAGCTCTGGGATGCTTTACGGTCCGACCTGGAAACTATAAAACTACGATTGTTAGTTAACCTTTGTAATTGTGGTTGTTGTCAAGTGCCATCAAGTCGATTCCAACTCCTAGTAACCCTATGGACAAAGAAAGAAACATTGCCTGGTCCTATGCCATCTTAATAATTGTTTTGTTTGAGCCCATTGTTACTGCCACTATGTCAATCCACCTCATTGAGAGTCTTCCTCTTTCTTCCGGATGCTCCACTTCACTAAGTATGACGTTCTTCTCCAGGGACTGGTTCCTCATAGCTAAAGTACAAGAAACAAGATCACATTATCCTGACTTATAAGGATTATTTTGACTGTACTTCTTCCAACACAGATTTTTTTGTTCTTTAGGCAGTCCATAGTACTTTTAATATTCTCCTCCAACGCCATAACTCAAATGCATCAATTCTTCTGGGGTCTTCCTTATTTACTTCCCAACATTCACATGCATATGAGGCAATTGAAAATACCATGACTTGGGTGAGGTGCACCTTAGTCCTCAAACTGTTATCTTTTGTTGCTATTAAGTGCCGTTGAGTTGGTTCTGACTCATAACAACCCTGTATAGTTTTTCCTAGGAGTGTCTGGTGGGTTTGAATCACCATCCTTGTGGTTAGCACTCCAGTGTTTATCCCACAGTGCCACACCAGGACTCCAATAGACTCCAATAGATTCCAGTAGGATCTTAATAGACCTTACAAATCATGGTTCTGGCCCTGCCCACTCTGAGAAATGCTAACCCCCTTTACTGTTTTATCTATTGGAGTCCTGGTGTGGTGCTATAGGATAAAACATTGGAACTCAAGATCAGTTTGAATCACAAGGTCGGCAGTTTAAACTCATCAACCGTTACTCAGAAACCCTAGACAGGGTCACTATGCATGTGAACTGACTCGACAGCACTTAACAACAACATCCACGCTGCTGGTAATCAATCACGAAATGAGCCACTGATACTGATGCCTGCCAGAAGCACTGCTTCTAGTTCAGGTGCCCACCCTTATCTTTGCCAAGTTTCCTGCTGTTCACTTTGGAGGATGATGATATCTCCATTAAGGGCACTCGCTCCTGTTGCTGCTGAAACCACTTGTGCCACCTCTGTTACTGTAGAAGGCATCATCTACCTAAGGGTGGAATGAAACAGCCTTTTTAGCTTTTCCTCAATGTCATTGCAGCCCCTCAGGCAGGAGACCAGAGGACCTGCACTGTATTCAGAAAAACCTCTTCTCTCTAACCATCACCCATTTTTTCTTTTAAGCAAGCAAGGGTTCCTATGGGAACGTGACTTCAGAGTCAGAGGTGCGTGTGGGACGGTGTTCTGAAGAGATATGCAGGATGAGGCTGTAAAGTTAGACAGGGGGCAGGTTATGCTTTGTAGGGAATGATAGAGTGGTGCGTCATTGTCCTGAAAGCAGAGGAGAATTGCTGAAGGGTTTTAAGTAAGAACACGGCAATGGTCAGATGTACCATTTGGAAAGGTCACTTAGGATAAATGTGGAGACTTGAGTAGTAAGGCAGCACAAGTAAAGACCCAAAGAGCAAGTGGGAGAGGGTGTTGAAAGAGTCTGTTAGAACTGCTGAGAACAGAATGTACAGAAAGAACCTAATTAAGATGTAAAAGATGATCTCTAGACGTATTCATTCCGGAGGTAAAATAATCCCCAAATCTACTTTTCTCTCTTCTCATGTCTTCTGTCCCTTTCAATGTGTTCTTTAACTGGTCTGAAGCACCAGTCCTCTCCCCAAACACAAACAGCATTCTCCCTTATTCCAACTCTTAATGAAAACTCTAGTTGTTGGTGTTAAGTTCTATCAAGTCAGTTCTGACTCATAGCAACCCTGCATAGGGCTTCTGAGGAGCAGCTGGTAGGTTTGAACTTATTACCTTGTAGCAAGTAAGCCAGTGCTTATCGCTATATGCTTATCATACAGTCTATCAAAACCTCAGTTCTTCCCAGAAAGCCTTTTTTGATCCTTAATATAGCTCGGGTGGACTCTATTCCCCCTATAGCACTTCTCATTGTGACTGTTTACATGTATGTCTTTCTTACCAGATTGTGAGCTCCTGGATCTTAGAAGATCACTTTACTCCCCGTGCCTAGACTGATGTCTGGCACAAAACCACCGGGTAACATTGTGTCTCTTCTGAGTCAGGTGTTCTCATGTCTGCCTGAGTAGAAAGAACTGTGTTCCACAGACTAGCTGATATTTTGGAAGTAGGTCACCAGGCCTTTCTTCGGAGGCACCTCTAGATGACCTTGACAACCTTTCCAGTTAGTAGACAGTCGAATTACCCATTCACACTACCTGGCACCCAATAAGTGACCAGGAGCTCTGGTAGCATAGTGGTTACGAATTGGGCTGCTAATCTCATGGTCAGCAGTTCGAAACTACGAGCTGTTCCGTGGGAGAAAGATGAGGCTTTCTGCTCCAGTAAAGATTTACAGCCTCAGAACCCTGTACCAGGGTTGCAATGAGTCGGAACCAACTCTACGCCACATAACAACAACAACAATAAACATTTGTTGTATAGTCTCTGCTACTCCAAGGCAATAATTTGTTTTATGTTCTCCCTTTACTAAAGTGCCATGTTTTTATTGTAAATTAACTCTTTGTGTGCTTAAGTGAGAAGCACTGTGCCATGCATGTTATAGGCATTATTGTGTTTAAATTGCTGAACAACTCTATGAGGTATTGTTAAATGCCGATGAGTTGATTCTGACTTATAAAGACGCCATATAGAGTTTCTGAGGAGCAACTGGTGGGTTTGAACTGCCAGCCTTGTGGTTAATGGTCCAGTGCTGATCCTATAGTGCCACACCAAGATGATCTATTATTAAACGGATTGTACACATCAGTGAACTATTGCTAAAAAAAGTAATGACGTATTCTTGAAAAAAAACTGTAATGTGAATCTGAATAAAATTCTTCTTCTAACTACCAACTTACAGAAAAATACAGAGAACGAAAGGACATGTTAAACTACACCATAAATATGGAATCAGCAAAATACACACACAGAGAGAAACTGTAGGATTTAAAAAAACAGACGCCTTCAACAGATACGTTACAAGAATAAAAAGAGATGCAAGAAGACTCGCTAGGTTACAAGAGACCTTTAAAAATACATCAATCACAATATGGGGCTATTTTGATCACACTTTAAAGAAACAAATATATGATGTTCATGATATAATTGAGAATTTGAATATCTACTAGATATTTTATGATTAGAAATGATTGTTAATTTTTAGGTGTGCTCATTTTTTATGTGTGATACTTGTAGTTATATTTCTTTTTAAAATACCCTCTCTTTTAGAAAATCATACTGACATATTTACAGATAAAGCTATAGATCTGGGGTTAGGTTCAAAATAATGAAGGTGGCAGTGGGTGGGAATGTTGATGACAAAAAATTAACCATGAGATGATAATGGATAAAGCTGGGTGCTCCATTATGTATGTGTTTGAAATCCTCCATAATAAAAACATTTTAAATAACAATATTTGAATCATACTTGATCCTAGCTCTTCACTAAATACATTTAAGTACATCAGTTTATAACCATTTAAGGCCTTTTGCATACTATTCTTTTATCTAGATTGAAGTTTGAAGAGTTCAAATGTTAATAAATTACTTTCAGCTTTACGGGTCCAAGAACTTATTGATGGATTTAGAATTCCATCACAATTCCCCTCAAGCCTCAGGTCTTATGATCTTGCAAATGTCACTAAAGATAGTGTTAGCAAGTTTTTAGTGAACTGTGCAGCTGATGGACAAAATAGTTTACCCAGCAGTTTCTACTGATAGACATTTATGAAATCGATGAAGAATCCACTTTTTTTTTTTTTTTTTAATTTAAGGTTTTTATTGTGGAATGAGTGAAAGTTTACAGGGCACATTATCAGTTTCACATTCAACCATTCATATAACTTGTTTCATTACATTGATTATAATCCCCTCCATATACCATCAGTTAAAAGTATTTCTCTATATACACTTTAGCTTTTTGAAAAACACATAAACAAAAACAAACACTCAGGCATATATAATAATTTACATCTCCAAAGGGCATACTCTGCAAGTCTGCTCCTGGCCACCAGTTCTTAGTCCTTCTCTTCTCAGTTGATGAATCCTGAGTCCTCAGCCGCTCCCCCTCTCCATGCCCCCATCTCTGCCTCCATCTCTGGTGCTGCTGCTTCTCTGGATAAGGCCCCTCAATCTATTTGTGCGTTCCTCTCTTGATGGTCCTAGGGTTCTCCATTTCTGGACTGTAAGATCAACCACTCCCCTTTTTTTTTTGTTACAAAACTTCTACCTTTACAAGTGTGACAGTCGTGATTAGTCATGATATCAGTTATTCACTATTGAATCTTACGAATCTTATCCCCATCTCCTTTCACCAGACCCATCTAGACAAGATGACAGCTATTTAGTGGGGACTATTTCTTTCCCCCCACCATCTTAAACTAAGCTCCCTCTTGAAACCTTGTAAGCTAGTCACTTCGTGCCTTTATTGCCCCCTCATTTCAGATAGCCAATGTCTAAGTTGCCCGTCCCTATCTACCCTGTGCACAGAGCGGATAGCATTGACACTTGACTTGAAGACTCTTTCCCTCTCTGTTGGTATCCATAGCAACCACTGCCCTGAATATAAGTCGGGTTAATCATGAAGATGTATCTTCTGTCACTGTAGCTGTTCCAGTCTGCTTATCCTTTCTAGTGGGAATGTCTCACCTCACAAGGTTGTGGATGGGACTCAGGATTCCACCTAAGGTCCTATGCTCTGTAAAGGCTTTGCACGAGGCCTATTTCACTGGGCAAGTTGTAGAACCCCTTTTAGGTATTCCAATCAGTTATAGGCTGAAGGCAGGCTTACAAGTTTTCTCTACTCATGTCTCCCAACATTCCTATCTATCCCACTCAAGTGTCTATTTTACAATAGTAGGCAAGAGAAACTAATATTCATAAGGCAGTCAAGGATTTTAATATTATTTTTCCTCTTCAAGCTATACCTAGATCCCTCTATCCCAGAGCCCTATTGTTCCAAGGTTGTGTATGCATCACTATTTATCTCTGTCCCACTAGGCCATGCAAACCTGTCTCAGTGTCTTGGGAGGAGAACAAACAAGATGGCAGATTGAGTGGACATGTAGTAAAGAGCTCCGCCAACAACAACACAGAATACCTGACCAAGCAGGCTCAGGGGATGCTCCCAGAACTCTGAACCACATATAAAGGAATATTTATAAGGTTGGAAGGCTCACAGCTGGGGGAATTTGTGGCAGAAGCAAGAAATCTATTGCTTTCTAGTCCAGGACGCTCAGCTGCTCCAGGAACCGCCATCTTGGGTGAGACCAAGTGGGGAAAGGATTGGAGTGGCCACAGACGCCTGGCAGAACTGCTGAGATAAAAGTGTGCACATTCTTCTCTTTTGGTAGCTGTTCATTGGTCCCTTGCTGTCTGCGCACCTTCATTCTGGTGACTATAGGGGTACCTGAGCTAGTGGGCACCCCAGCCCCACCCTAGGAGGGTTCTACTTCGCATGCGCACAGATCTCCTGGAAATTTAAAGAGATCGTTTCCAATTAAAACCAAATGGCCACAGCAGGCCCTGAACTGTTTCCAACTACAAAAAAAGGCCTGAACGGGGATTGCAGAGCGGAACAAGCAGACAAAATAGGAAATAGGCCAAAAATTAAATCCTAAATTACGTCAAAATGGCCAACAGTGGTATCTTGAAACTTCTCAGGAAGAAGAGTGAAAAGGGAAGCCCATTTCCTGATCACATCTACCTGGAGGCATTCAGAAAGCATAAAAAATACCAAAATACATACCCATCTAAGTATTAAGTCCACAGATAACCCCTGAAGATGCCCAAAAAACAGAAGCAGATGACCATATCTGTACATGTCCAGAAACGAGATAAAGTGACTGAGGCAAATGAGCTGGAAGTAGACCTACACTCCATACTGGAAGATGGGCAGGTTTTGGAAATGCCTGAGAAGGAATTCCTAAAAATGATTATAAAAGGTATCAAAACACTATACATTGCAGTTGAGAAAAATAAGGAAGAAGTCAGGAAAGTGCTACAGGAACAATCAAATAAGATAGATAGAGCACTGGAAACAATTCAAAACCTACAGAAAGAGGTCCAAACAATTAATAATAGAATATCAGAAATGGACAATACATTGAAAGGGCAAAGGAATAGAATTGAAGAGATAGAAGCTAGAACTAGTAAGCTAGAAGATAAATCTCTCAACACTACTAAGATAGAAGAACAAATACAAAAAAGGATAAAAAATCTGAAGAAAGCCTAAGATTCATGTTGGATAACATGAAGAGGAATAACATAAGAATTATTGGCATTCTGGAACAGGAACAATCACACAAGCCCACAGAGGAGATAGTTGAAGAGCTTCTGGAAGAAAAAATTCCTAACATCATGAAAAGTGAAAAGATAAGTATTCAAGAAACTCAATGAACCCCAGGATGGATAGACCCTAAGAGACAATCACCAAGACATACAATAATCAAGCTCTCCAAAATCAAAGATAAAGACAGCATCTTGAAAGCTGCTAGGGAAAAGAAAAATATAACATACAAAGGCAAGCAAATCAGATTAAGCTCGGATCTCTCAACAGAAACCATGACGACAAGAAGGGAATGGGGATATATATATAAAACCCTGAAAGAAAAAATCATCTACCCAACAAAGCTGTCAATCAAATACAATGGTGTAATCAAGACATTCCAGGATAAGCAGAAGCTACGGGATTTTGTCAAAGCCAACCCTGCTATGAAAAAGATCCTAAAGGAAATTCTGTGGACTGAGAACCAGCAAGAACACATAACAACTACAGAATGATGTACATGGCAGCATCAACCTGAACTCAGTTGACAAATGAAAGAGTCAAGAACAGAATAAAATGATAAGAACAGAGGATCTGGGAGTTCAGTCTATGATCAAAACAATTACAATGTGAAAAAAGGTAAATACAGAAGAACAGAGATCCAGGTGGTGGGAAGGTCAGGTAGATTACTGGATAAAATAGACTGTCTTAAATGGAGGGAAGAACTAATGGAATATAAGGTAACTACAATGGGGTTGGGGTGGGTGGTTTATTTTGGGTGTTGGGGAGGGCAATATAAGAAGAGGGGAGGAGGCAGAGGGACAAGATAGATAGGGGAACACTGAGACAGGTTTGCATGGCCTAGTGGGGCAGAGGTAAATAGTGGTGCATACTCAACCTTGGAAGAATTCACTTTTACTATGGGAGAATGCTAATTAAGACACCATTCCTGCTCCTCTGGAAGCCACCAATATAGTAATGAAAACAAGAAATCTACACAAATCGTGTACAGCACAGCTATTGAAGAGAATGGACCAGATCAGAAGGCTAGACTATAGCCAAGGAGACCAGTTCAAGTAATACTTCAATAGGCCAGGTAGGATGTAATGTGGATCTGAGCTGAGACAATAGTAGTGAGAACAGAGGGGAGGGGAGACGTGAGCTTCTCAGACTTTTCTGGTGTCGGTGCCAGATTTCCTAGAAGCTCTGCTTTAAATCCTCATTTCCTGTTTCAACACAGGTCCTGTGTGTGTAGTCAACATCACAGCCAACTTTTCAAAGTTTGCCTCTCTAACTGGCAATGCCAAAAAACAAAAAACAAACCAGGCTTAGCAGCAGGACAACCCTCAGAGTGCACTGAAGATACTCTATCCTCAATCGGGTGTAAAAGTGGCCTTTCCCAGGCTGCAGAGTCCTGTAGAAAGAGCACTACAATGGTCCTCTCCCAGAGCCCTGGAATTCAATAACTGTGTGAGAGGGCCTCTCGCACTTGGGGACCTCAGGGTCTCAACGGGAATTTTAACATATAGATAACCAATGAAATAATACATGCTACTTCGTTTTCTTCCAGTTGCCTGCAGTTCACTAGCTGCTAAAGTAACCTCAAGAGATGCCAAGAAAAGTAGTACCAGGCGATTTTTTGTCCATTTGTAAAGCATGCCTACTCCTCACCACATGCCTACTCCTCACCACTTCCAAACCCTCCAACATGATAATCTGTCTGAGTGGAAGACTTTTGAGCAAGCTCTTCACTTGTCTCACATTCTCATTTCAGGTCTCAGGAAGTCACCACCTCAGAGGCCTTCTCTGAAGACTCCATCTGAATTGTTGTTATGTGCCGTGGAGTCAGTTCCGACTCATAGCGACCCTGTAAATCTTTACGGGAGCAGAAAGCCTCATCTTTCTCCTGCGAAACAGCTGGTAGTTTCAAACTGCTGACCTTGTGGTTCCAGGCCGATTCGTAATCACTACACTAATTAGGCACCCTTAATCACACTGTCGGTCCCTGGGCTATGAGATCCCTGCGTTACGAGATCCCTAGATCACAAGATCCTTTCCTGTGTCTTTAAGTCTTTAGGTGAAATTTTGCGGGTGCAGATTGTCTTTATTCAGCATCACTTATTATGCAAAACAGGAGTCCCAGTGACACAGTGGTCAAAGCACTCGGCTGTTAGCTGGAAGGACAGCAGTTTGAACCTACCAACCACTCAGAGGGAGAGAGATGTAGTAGTTTGTTACCATATGGATTTACAGCCTTGGAAATTTTATGGGGCAGTTCAACTCTGTCCTATCAGTGGTTATGAGTCAGGATTAACTCCACAGCAGTGGGATTTAGTGCAAGTTAAGGCTCTAAGCCTTTTCGATGATTTAAAAGTTGAATGTAAAGCAAGTGAGGGTGATTTTGATGAATTTGTTGCAAGTAATTGTTGTTGGTAAGTGCCATCCAGTGGATTCTGGTTCAATTGTTTCAAAGTGAGGGCAAATTTACATAACATTAAAGGCTAAATAGAACTTGTCCATAAATTGTAAATTCTTGAGGAAAAAAAAAAAAAGAGTGACCTGATACAATTTGATGAACTTGATCTACACCTATGGATGCAGTAACCCAAAAGAGGGAACAAATCCTTACAGCAAGAAACATTCCCACCCCCTCCACACACAGAGTAGACAGAGATGGGCAACTTGGACATTGAATACCCAAATGAGAGGGGGCGGGGGGGGGGAACTACAAAGGCAAGAAGTGACTGGCTTACAAGCTTTCAAGAGGGAACCTAGAGCTAGGGGGCATGGAGGAAGGCAGAATCTCCAGTGAGTACTATCCAATCTGTCTAGGCAGAGCTGATGAAATGAAATGCAGAAGGGTCACTTGTGATACAATAGTAAATGACTATTATCAGGGCTGATTGTGAGGGTTGGAAATGTAAAGGTAGACTTTTTATAGCAAGGAGGGGAGTGATTAACTCTCCAGTCTAGGAGCGGAGGTCTCTAGGACCATCAACGGAGAAGACCCAAGAGCGGGACCTTACCCAGAGAAGCAGCGAGGCCCGAGATAGAGGCAGAGACGATGACGTGGAGTGATGAAGCAGCTGGGGACTTTGGATCCAGACAAGGAGAGGGACTGTGTGCTGAAGAATGGGTGGAGTGGGGGGGGTGGAGTGTAGGGGGTGAGTTTATAGGGTATACCCTTTAGTCGATTGATGATGCGTGGAGGGGATTGGAACCATGGCAATGAAACGATGTATGGTGGAATGAATGTAAAGCTAACGTTCTCTCATGTAAAATATCATATATTTCACAATAAAATATGGAAAAATATTGTAAATTCTTATCCTAGGACTATATGTACACATTTTAATTTACTTTTTTAACAGTAATCACCTTCTCTCATTAGCATCTTCTTTTTTTTCTTCCTTTCTTAACTCATTTTGTCTGTCTCACCAACTAAAATAACTACTCAGTGAAGCTATTTTGGCTCCATAACAGTACAGCCATCATGCCAATTTTGTTTTCTGCTTTATCTGCATTCCACTGCCTTGGAGTCAACCCACAACAGAACAGACCATTGGCTGATTTTAGGAAGTAAATCCCGAAGTCTGTCTTCCTAGTCCTTAGTCTGAAAGCTCCACTGAAACCTATTCAGCAACATAACAACAAAAACTGCACGACTCACAGATTGCTGTTGTTGTTAAGTGCCATCGAGTCATTTCAGTATAGGATTTCCAGAGCTTTTTTAAATCTTTGCCTCTGTTATCTCCTACAGAGTGGCTGGTGGTCTTGAATTGCTGACCTTGTGGTTAATGGTCCAATGCTAATGAGATGCATTGGCTGAGGATCAGCCCAGTTCTCCTGCATGGACAATGGGAACCCTATCTCCACTGCCCTCACTGCATTGTACGGTACCCATGGTTACCAGGGAACCTTGTATTGCACTATGGCTTCTGCGCTGGGGGCCCGTGCAGTCAGTTCCGGCTCACAGCAACCCTGTATATGGTTTCCGAAGCTGTAATCCTTATGGAATCAGAAAGCCTCATCTTTCTACCATGGAATGGATGGTAGATTTCAACTGCTGTCATAACCCATTATGCCACCAGGGCTCCTTTGCAATGCACGGTTGTTGTTAAGTGTCATCAACTCAGTTCCCAGCCACCCGTATTGGGCTTCTGAGGAGTGGCTGGTAAGTTTGAACAGCCAACCTTGTGGTTCAAACCGACTTTGTAGTCCAGTGCTTGACTTGCTGAATAATTGAGTCAATATTTAGATCTTCTGATTATGCTTTATGACTAATGGAAATCCATCCCCAGTTTTTCCATCTTACTAGCTTTTTTAACAAAGGTTCAGTCCATAGGCATTACTAAATATTTGCTGTGGTGCTGGGGGTTAATGCACTAGATTTCAAGATCAGTTCGAACTGCAAGGTTGGTGGTCCAAGCTCACAAGCTGCTCCTCGGAAACCCTATACAGGGTCCCTATGAGTCGTAACCAACTTGATGGCACTTAACAACAACAACCATTATGAGATCAATGATAGTTTTTTATTAAAAGCCTTGTTCTTCCAAGTGTCTATTAACTTCACAGTCTCCTGAATACTTCAGAAATAAACCTTTGACGGGCCTATTTGCATTGGAAGCCAATAACTCGGTTCATGTTTTCCCTCTGCTTAGCCTAGTCTGCAGCTTAGCCATCTGGCTTCGTACTTAACCACCAACAAAACACCTCAGAGAAAATTTTACACTAAGTTATTACTATTTGCATTGTGATTACGAAACCGTAGTTAAGAAGTGAAAAAGCTTCAAGGAGTATTAACTGAAAACTGATCACACGATGCCAAATAGGCCAACAGAGTTCTTCCAGGGTGTTTCAGACTTTGGTAATTACCAAACCAGCCTCCCTTGCCACTGAGACACATTTCCACTGAGAGCAAACAAAAGGATGTTATTGTTGTTGTTGTTAGATGCTGTCAAGGTGGTTCGGACTCACAGTGACCCTGTGTAGGTTTTCTGATGGTATAAATCTTTATCAGAGTTCAAATTG
This sequence comes from Chrysochloris asiatica, assembly GCF_000296735.1. Classification (NCBI taxonomy): domain Eukaryota; kingdom Metazoa; phylum Chordata; class Mammalia; order Afrosoricida; family Chrysochloridae; genus Chrysochloris; species Chrysochloris asiatica. The sequence goes on from NW_006408701.1 coordinate 5,694,226, forward strand.
ACAAACTTGTGGTTAGTAGTCAAGTGCTTATCCTACAGACCACTAGACTCCCTAACAAAAAGGCTATTGTTGTTAACTGCCATCGAGTCAGTTCGGACTCATAGTGACTCTGTACAGGATTCCCAAGAGGTAGCTGATGGGTTTGAACTGCTGACCTCTTGGTTAGCAGTCCAGTGCTAATCCAAAAGACATATTAAATTCCACTACTTTAAGAATGATCCTCTACAACCCATGGACTTTTCTGATAATCAAATTTGCTTCTTAATAGATCAGCCCTGCCTCATTTGCTCACTCCTTCCTTCCAGGATACACTGGGAAAGCCCTGGCAACAGGAAAAGAGCCCATTGGTCACCAGTTCAACATTCCAGCTTTAGTGTTTTGGGTTTGAGTATAAGATCAGAAAAAAAACTGCCCTCTTATTGCTAGAATTTCAGGTTCACACTGGCCCTAGAGAAAAGAAATAGAGTCATTTTGGTACCGAATGAGATGATGTATCAAACTCTATTTTGAAAACTATAAGGTAACTTACAAAGTAATGGACACAAAAACTCTTCTAGGTAACTTTCAAGAATTTCTAATAAACACAGACTCATTTGGCTACACTATAAATCCTTTCAGAGAAAAACTTAAGTTTACATATGTTTTCTCAGGTGTTTGGAATCTATTCTTGTTACAGAGTCACAGAAAATCAAAGACTAGCTCATCATTACTCAAAAGTGCTCTGGGAATAAGAAACATTGGTATTACCTTAGACCTTGTTCTAAATGGAGAATCACAGGACCAATCTAAACCTACTATATTAAAGCACTAGCATTTCTCAAGCTGAAAGAACGGAAGAAAAAATTCAAGTCTCAACTTGTGATATTGTGTGGATCAGCACTGGACTACAAATCACAAGGTCAATGGTTCAAACCTACCAGCTGCTCCTCAGAAACCCTATATAGGGTGGCTATGAGTCAGAATTGACATGACAGCACTTAACAAAAACAACAACAAAAATGGGCAAAACATTGAATGATATACAAAGCATCAAAAAAAAAAAAAAAAAGATGGAAGGAATATGCAGAGTCACTGTACCAAAAAGCAATGGCCAATGTTCAACCATTTAAAGAGGTAGCATATGATCAAGAGCCAATGATAATGAAGGAAGAAGTCCAAGGTGCACTGAAGGCATTGGCAAAGAACAAGTCTCCAGGAATTAATGGAATACTAATTGAAATGTTTCAACATACTGATGCAGCACCGGAGGCACTCACTCATCTATGCCAAGAAATTTGGATGACAGTAACCTGGCCAACTGATTGGAAGAGATCCCTTCCAAAGACAGGTGACCCAATCAAATGCAGAAATCATCATACAATATGATTAATATCACAAGCAAGCAAAAGTTTGCTAAAGATCATTCAAAAACGGGGGCAACATTACATTACATTGATTGTTCAAGCCAGATGAAGGTAAAGACATGGAATCAGGGATATCATTGCTGACATCAGATAGATCTTGGCTAAAAGCAGAGAATACCAGAAAGATATTTACCTGTGTTTTAATGACTATGCAAAGGCCTTCGACTGTTTGGATCATGACAAGCTGTGGACACCACTGCAAAGAATTGTGCTCTTGAGGAACCTGTACATTGACCAAGAGGTACTCATTCGATAAGAACGAGGAGACATTGAATGGTTTAAAATCAGGAAAGGTATGTGGTACCAGGTTTGTGTACTTTCACCATACTTATTCAATCTATACGCTGAGCAAATACTCCAAGAAGCTGGACTATACAAAGAAGAACGTGGCATCAGCATTGGAGGAAGACTCATTAGCAACCTGCAATGTGGAGATAATACAACCTTGCTTGCTAAAAACAAAAAGGACTTAAAATACTGATAAAGATCTGGTTTCCCTTGCCTAAAATAGACATTTGAGTGGGATAGAAAGGAATATCAGGAAACATGATTACAGAAAACATGATTACAACCTGTCCTCAGCCTGTAACTGATCAGAATACAAAGGGGGATCTAGAATTTGCCCAGTGAAACAGGCTTCTTGCAGAGATTTTGTAGTGTATAGAACCTTAGGTGGAATCCTGATCTCCATCCAGAACCTTCTGAAGTGGGACATTCCCACTTGAAAGACAAGTAGACCAGCCTGGAGCACCCAGAGAAACAGAAAATACATCCTAAAAGAAAGACCAGCAGGAGAAAAAAAAATTAAAAAATGGTAGTCGGCTTATTACAAGAATAAGCAAGCTGTTTGCCGGGGAACCACCAAGGCAAGTAATCAAGTCCCTTCAGGACAAACCCCTCTCCAAACTGAAACTCAAAGCATGTAAGCTCGCTGGCCACCATGTTGGTCTACATTTGAGTAGAAGAGGGGGAAAGTCAGTAATGAAGACATGGGCTGAGTTTGACCAGATTCCATAGACTCTTGTCAACCTTGAGATGAGACAGAAAAGAGGAAGGGCTAGTTGGTCCGAAGTTTGGGGAGACTTGGGAACTTCTGAGCCCATGGACATTGATCTAGCCACAGAGGGCTAGAGCTGAGAGTGAAGCATCCAACTGATATGAAATGGGAGGAGACACACAAGAATGCTTAAACTTGCAGATAGTACCCATTTGACCTAGCTTTGATGGCTTGATGACCAGAGCTCGACTAGAGGAAAATAAAGAAATTTGATAAAGGAAGCAAGTGTAAATTGCTACAATTTGATAAACTTGACCTATACTTATGGTTGTAGTAGCTCAAAATACCAGCTGGGAGAGGAGTCTTCACATGAAGAATCAAGCCTTTCCCTTTGGTATATAGGGTTGATAGGGATGGGCACCTCAGCCATTGACAACCTAAAATGGGGGGGGGGGTGTCTATAATGGCACAAAGTGGCTGGCTTACAAATTTTCAAGAGGGAGTTTAGTTTCAGAGTGTGTGTGGGAAGGTAGAATCTCCACTGAATAGTTTTCATCTTGTCTATATGGGTCTGTTGAAAGGAGATGGGGATAGGATTCTTTTGATTCAGTAGTGAGTAATTATTATCATGACTAATTGCCATCATCACTACTGTAAAAGCAGAAGTTTTGTAATATAAAGTGGGGAGTAGCTAATATTACATTTCAGGAACAGAATACCCTAGGACTATCAAGGGAGAATAGCATGAACGGAATGCGGGACCATATCCAGAGAAGCAGCGACACCAAAGATGTAGGCAGAGGTGATGGCATGGAGAGATAGATCAGCTGAGGATTCTAGACTCCTGAAAAGAGAAAGGCTGTGTGCTGACAGCCAAGAGGCAGGCTTGCAGAATATGCCCTTTGTTTGTTTAAACGCTTATATACTCCCGAGTGTTTTTGTGTACATCAAAATAAAAAACAAAATAGAGGGAATAGAAGCAAATACTGCTAAAAGATGATGCATAGAGGGGGTTGTAATCATTGCAATGAAACAAAATATGATAGGATGAGTGCAAAACTGATGTTCTCCCATGTAAACTATCACTCAATTCACAATAAAAGCTTTAAAACAAAAAAAAATACTGATAAAGATCCAAGACCACACAGCCTTAGGTGTGATGGGTTGCACCTCAATGTAAAGAAAACAAAAATCTTCACCACTGGACCAATAAATCACATCACGATAAATGGAGGGAAAAAACATTAAGCTGTCAAAGACTTTATTTTGCTCAGAGCCACAATCATCAATCATGGAAGCAGCAGTTAAGAAACCAAGAGATGTATTGCATTAGGCAAATCTGCTGCACAAGACCTCTTTAAAGTGTTCAAGAGCAAAGATGTCAGTTTGAGCACTAAGGTGTACCCAAGCCATAGCATTTTTAATAGCTTCATATGCATGTGAAAGTTGGGCAATGAATAAAGAAGCCCATAGAAGAATTGATGCACTTGAGTTATGGTGTTAGAGAAGAATATGAAAAGTACCATGGACTGCCAGAAGAACAAATAAATTTGTGTTGGAAGAAATGAAGCCAGAGTGCTCCTTAGAAGTCAGGATGGTGAGATTTTTGTCTCTCATATTTAGGAAATATTATCAGGAGGGAGTCCTGGTGTGACACTGCTGGTTAATGCATTAGATTGCAAGGTCAGTTTGAATCGCAAGGTCAGTAGTTCAAGCTCACCAGCTGCTCCTCAGAAACCCTATACAGGGTCGCTCGCTATGAGTCGGAACCGACTCGACGACACTTAATAACAAACAACATGGGGGGGGGGCAGTCCATGGATAAGGACATCATGCTTGTTAAAGAGGAAGATCAGCGAAAAATAGGAAGACCACTAACAACATGGATTGACACAGTGGCAGTAGCAATGGGCTCAAGCATGATAATTATCTGGAGAAAGGAGCAGGACCAGGTAGCATTTTGTTCTGTTGTGCACTATGAGTCTCTATGAGTTGGAACCTACTCAATGGTACCTAACAATAGCAACACACCCAATTAATACCGCTAGAGACCAGATAGGTCTTCTCAGACTGTAATGTGTATGCATATGAATCTCACCTGGGTATTTTACTAAAATTTAGATACTAATTTAGTAAGTTTAGGATAAGAACTGATATCTCCCAGAATAGCATTGTTCAGTCTTCCAAAAGTGTTTTCATGTTTGCGGACAGTTTAGAGTAGGAACACCTTCAAGTAGTTGCCTTTGTGAGAGTTCCTTTTTTTTTTTAAACCTTTGATTAAGTTAACTGCTGGGATTTACTTTGGAAAAAACACCCAGGAAAGCTCCCAGTTAGTATTCTTTATAACCAAATTTATACTGACAAATAGTCTAGTATCAGGCACTTCTAAAATACCCCAAGTAGGCTTGCAATTCTCATCTATTCAGTTTCTTTATTCATAATTTGACCAATAGGAATGTCAAAGCCCAGAGGGTAAAAGATCATTCTGATTTGAGGGCTTGGGCAGAGCAGAATGTAATTAACTCAAACCCTTAACATTGTCACATGTTTTACCAAATTCCAAATTTGCTCTTTTCAGTGCCTTTGTCATCAACAGTTTTGGAAGAGTTCCAAAAATATTAAATATCACTGGGTAGCAAGATAAATACATAAATATATAAAATGCTGACTACACAAGCATTTTGAGATTTTACATTCCAAAATTTAGAATTTAATTTTCTCCTCACCCACACTGACCAGAATGTCAAACCGGGTAGATCAGAATTCAATACTACAATGAGTCGTGGTTATAATCCAAAGATTTCTATAAGCAGCAATTCAGGCTTCTCACTGCTGTTAGATAACTAAGTTTATCAGTTTCCCCAAATGTCTCCATAAAAACGAAACAGCTCTCAGCAAAGCTTTTTGCTATCTCTCCGAACAACTCCTGGTGTGGTGCTGTGGATTAATGCGCTGGACTTCAAGGTCGGTGGTTCCAGCTTACCGCTCCTTGGAAACCCTATACAGGGTCGCTATGGGTCAGAACCGTCTTGAAGACACTTAACAACAACAGCAGAGCAACTAAAATACACAGCTTCAAAAGCCAGTATATGGAAATAGCTAAAGATTTTACCATTTCTAAAAGAGAATTCATTCTCCAACTCCCATTTCCTCCATTTTGTTCCTCAAACATACGAGGGGGGCTTCAAAAAGTTCGTGGAAATGGCATTAAAAGATAATGGAATTTTTCCATAAAGCTTGTGAAGCCCGCATATTCCATAAGAATTTTTTTTTTTCCTCTCTCACTTGCTGCTTCCTCTGCCTAGAAAATCTCTTCCTCCAAGATGAATGTTTGCATGACTGGCTCCTACTTATCCTCCAGATCTGTTTAAGTAACAACTCTTTAGAAAGGCCTTCTCTGAGTAGCCATCTTCCACAACCACTAGCCATTCTGTCTCTATTACAGCACTTGCCTGTTTCCTTTAATGACCCTTTACATCATTGTTGTTGTAAAATGCTATCGAGTCCATTCCTACTCATAGTGACCCTGTATAGGGTTTCCAAGGAGCAGCTGGTAGGTTTCAGCCACTGCTTATCTTACAGTGTCCCACGAAAACTCCATTAGAAAGTTACGTGTGTGTGTGTGTGTGTGTGTGTGTTTATTAGCACAATTCTCCCCTACTTTAACTTTGGAGTCCTGGTGTGGCCTTACTGGATAAAACACGGGACTGCAAGGTCAGTTTGGACCAGCTGCTCCTTGGAAACCCTATACAGGGTTGCTGTGAATCGGAACTGACTCGACGGCACTTAACGACAATAACAACTATATCTTTATCAGAGCTGACTCCCCAACACATATTTGTTTCTGAATGTATACTTGTCAAGGGAATGAATACATTTCTGGGTAAGCGTCCTGATGTCCGCATTCTGAAATGCCTTTTTTTCACCTCCCAGGAACCAGGAAAACCCTAGCCAGGTTGCCTACCTAGGATGTTCAGGAATAAAAAGGATACAGAGAGGGAAGGAAAATAAAGTCCTTAGAGGATCAAGCTTATTATTCAAAGGTCAGTTGGAGTCGACAAACCCAAAGAGTAGAAACAAGATCAAAAATCGAGAACAAAGTCAAGAATCAGTAACCATAGCATAGGAACAGAGTGGCAGGAAAATCCAAAGAGGTGCATGATCATTCTATATCAAAGTTGAAGATGTGCTGTCTGGGACCTAACTTTGTTGATTGTTGGATGTGGAATGAATTAGTGAGTAGGACTGAATAAGAATAACAGGGTCTGAACAGCAAAGACCCAACATAAATTGCAAAAGAGTCATGTCCTTCCCAAGCCCCACAGTGGATAGGTAGTGAGATTTTACTGATGTTAAGGGAACAAGATAGTTGCTTTTGACAGAAGTCAGACTATGTTGTTGTTATTGTTAACTGCCATCAAGTGCGTTCCAACTCATAGCAATCCTTTATAGGGATTTTAAGGAGTAGCTGCTGGGTTAGAATCTCTGACCTTGTGGTGAGCAGTCCAGTGCTTATCCTACAGCACCACAATAGTTTGACTATAAATGTTCCTATTTTATTGATTCATCACTACCCCGGCACTGCACTATGCACATGGAGTCCTGGAGTGAGGCTGTAGGATAAGCATCAGACTGCTAACCTCAAGGTTGGTGGTTCAAACCTATCAGATGCTCCTTGAAAACCCTATACAGTGTCACTGTAAGTGGGCATCGACTCGACGGCACTTAACAACAACAACAAGTAAATAAGTTATTCAATACTTGTGCAGCAGGAGCCAATAAGTTAGTAATGTAAACTGCACAAGGAAGATGCAGAGTTTAAATTGACTCAAAAGTTGGAAAGATTTCTTCTTCTTTAAAGGTCAAGTTATACTCTGTAGTATATTTGAACACTGTATGAACACTATGACTCACTTCTTGGCCTGAATTTTCTTTGGGCGCCTGCCTTTCCTTTCCATCTGAGCCTTTCTTAATATTTCTATCCAGTATTTGAAGAGGGTGTGGGACTTCCTCCTTGGAAGGCCTATTGCTTGCTGTAGAAGGAATAGAAAACTATATATAAATGATCCACAGACTTAACTAGCTATGAAAATAAACGCAAGAGTTTTCCTTGTGAATACCGAATTTGGAATACCACATATCCTATTAAATGTTTGTCTGTGTTATGATGAATTCTCTCTCCCCCTCCCCTCCTCTATCCCTGTTTTCTTATCTATCTCCCTTTCTCCCTCTTCCCCTCTCCTCCTCTCTTAATTCTGAAGCTCTGAAAGACAAATATCTCATCCAAAGCAACACAGAGACATAAATTATTATACATGAAAGTAGTGATAGTCATATTTTTTTACTTGCAATGGGGGATATATCAAACTACTTATTTGAACTTGCTTTCTTAAGACATACCAAGTGTGAATCTCTTTCTTTGTCTCCATCCAAACAAGGTTTTTGAGTGACTTAATTATTGAATGGATGTCCCCAGAAATATGTGTTGAATTCCTAAAGCTCTGGTAGCGTAGTGGTTATGAGTAGGCCTGCCAACCTCAAGTCAACAGTTCAACACTACCAGCAGTTCTGTGGGAGAAAGATGAGGCATTCTGTTCCCCTAAAGATTTATAGCCTTGGAAACCCTGTACAGGGTCACTATGAGTCCAAACTGACTCCACGGTACTTAACAACAACAATATCTGTAAATGTAGTCCTGGTGCGGCACTGTGGGCTAATGCGTCAGACTCCAAAGCCATTTGATCTCAAGATCGGTGGTTCAAGCTCACCAGCTGCTCCTTGGAAACCCTACACAGGGTCTCTATGGGTCAGAATCAACTCGACGGCACTTAACAACAACAACAATATCTGTAAATGGAAGTGCTGTGGCTCCATATCATAAGCACTGGACTGCAAACCACAAGTCCACAGTTCAAGCCCACCAGCCACTCTGCAAGAAAAAAGACAAGGCTTTCTGCTCCCTCGAAGATTTAAAGTCTCAGAAACCCTATACAGGGTCTCTATGAGTCGGAACCATCTTGACGGCACTTAACAATAACAACATACCTATAAATATGTGAGAAAGAGGGGGCTTTCTACTCCCATAGAGGTTAAAACCTTTGAAAACCCTATTATACAGGGTCGCTATAAGTCAACTCGGTAGTATTGACCTACAACAACAATATAGCTGTAAATATGACCTTTAGACATAGGGAGTTTTCTTCTACTATGTTAATGTAATCGTAACAGTTTAAGGTGGGTCCAGAGTGGACAAAGAGATGCATACATGGGGGAAGACACATGCATGTGAAGCTATATGTTGGTGCTGGTGGTGATGGTGGCTACTTGCCATGGAGTCGATTCTGACTCATTGTCAGTTTCTGGATCAGAAAGCCTCGTTTTTCTTCCATAGAGCAGCTGGTAGATTTCAACTGTTGACCTTCAAGTTAGCAGCTCAGCTCATAATCCACTATGCAACCAGAGCTCCTTCAGCTACATGCTAAGGAACCTCAAAGAACCAAGGAATGTCCAGGACCATATGGCCAACACCCTGGTTTGAAGTTTTAGCTTCCATACCTGTAAGAACATAAATTTTTGCTCATTGAAGTTAAATAGTTGTGGTGTTGCTATTCTGTTAGCACTAGGTAGCTGAGACAGAGTTGAAGTATGAAAGAACTGATCGTTTACACTGGTTTCAGACATTGTTCAAACAGTCCCTTCAGTCCAAGGCTACCATTAAAGGAATGCCCTCTCAGTAGATATGATGTGAAGAGGCTTGTTAGAGGGGAAGAAAGGGAAAAGTCAGGGAACATAATTTACATGAAATTAGTCAAAATGTACTGTTATAAAATCATAGTCCATATGTTAAGTGCCACCTAGTCAATTCTGAATCATAGTAACCCTGTGTAGGTTTTCTGAGGTTTTAAATCTTTGTGAGAGCAGAAAACCTCATCTTTCTCTCTCTGAACAGCTGATGGGCTTGAACTGCCAACCTTGTGGTTCACAATCCAGTGCTTATCGTATGGAGTCACCGCATTCCCCATAAAGTCATACAACCATTTATTAAACAAAAATATCAAAATGTCAGCTTGAGGACTAACGTGCTCCTGACCCAAGCCATGGTATTCTCAATAACTTCATGTGCATGTGAAAGTTGGACAGTGAATAAGGAAGATCATAGAAGAGTTGATGCACTTCAGTAATGGTGTTGGAGGAGAATGTTAAAAGTGCTTCCAAAAGAACCAACAAATTGAGACTTCATCTCTTATACTTCTGATATATTATAAGGAGGGATCAGTCCCTAGAGAAAGCCATTATGTTTGGTAAAGTGGAGGGTCAGAGTAAAAGAGGAAGACACCAAACAAGATAGTTTGGCACAGTGGCAAAGGCAACGGGCTCAAGCGAAGCAACCATTGTGAGGTTGGCACAGAATGAGGCAGTGTTTCATTCTGTTGTGCATAAGGTCACTATGAGTCAGTACTGACTAGATGGCACCTCACAACATCAAAATGTGAAGCTAATGTTTCTCAACATTTTCTCCATCTAGGTCTATACATTTTAAAATTCAGTGTTTCCATCTCTCTAACCTTTCCCTAAAGACTCTTTCATTTATGGCACATCATGATGGCAGTTAGGAAATCTTTGAGGGACACAAATCATGTTCCTTTTAAATGTTTTTTTAAAAAATTGGGGAGCGAACAAAAGGTTGAAGGGGCAACATAAGTATTGTAGGGTGGATGGAGTAAGGTTTAGCCAATGGAATTCTGGCAGGACAGGCGTTGATACCCTCAAAGAATGTCATGATAGGAAAAAAATTCCCTGGCACAACTTTCTTTGCCATTTCCTCACCAATGTAGTTTTTAATTTTCTTAAAACTTCATAATAAGTGTCCCTAACCATCCTGTGTCCTTCGAGAAAATCTAGCAAGATGACCCCTTTAGAATTTGAATAAACAATCACTATAAACTTCTGAGCTGACCTCTCAGCCTTGAACTTAACTGACCCAACGACCCACTAAAAAGCCACTATTTTTATTAGACCTTCTACTGGAAAGCATGCTAATGAGACTAAGACTGAGAAAACTTGTCTGCAGCCATCCACCAATCTCAGAGACATGTTTAAATGTGTTTTGTTTGGAATAAACCCATGCATGTATGAACTGGAACCCTCATAGTAATGTTTCTTGATTTAACCTCATATTGCCTGAGCAATTATTATGAGAAAGTTGATATTATCTCATTTGTTCCTCACAAATATACAATGGCATAGGGACCACTATGATGCCCTTTTACGGAAGAGAAATATGATGATCAGAAAAGTTCAGTTGAGACTTCAAATTCCAGCCAAGATGGAACAACAGGGACTGGATTTACCTTACCACCTAAAACTGGGGTGGAGAACCCTTTTTCTGCCAAAATTTATAACATCTTTCATGGGCCATACAAAATTCTCAACTTAAAAATTAGCCTGCTATATTTGGTCAAACATTTAATTACGAGGATGAGTCAAAAATGATCTGTACTTCAATTATATTAAAACGCCCGTGCACTTCCATGTCTGATGGCAACATTTAGCATGTAGGTGAAACGATTCTGTCAAATATATGAGTAACAGTGGATTGTGTAGCAAATCATTTGCAAATCAGCCATGGCTTTGCCAATGAAATAATCCATGACAGACTTGGGTTTCAAAAAGTTTGTGTGACACAGGGTAGATAGAGATGGACAACTTGGACATTGGATACCCAAATTGGGGGGGGGGGGCCTACAAAGGCAAGAAGTGACTGGCTTACAAGCTTTCAAGAGGGAACCTCGAGCTAGGGGCATGGAGGAAGGCAGAATCTCCAGTGAGTACTATCCAATCTTTCTAGGCGGAGCTGATGAAATGAAATGCAGATGGATCACTTGTGATACAATAGTGAATAATTGTTATCAGGACTGATTTTGAGGGTTGGAAATATAAAGGTAGACGTTTTGTAGCAATGAAGGGAGTGATTAACTCTCCAGTCTAGGAGCGGAGGTCTCTAGGACCATCAACGGAGAAGAGCCGAGAGCGGGACCTTACCCAGAGAAGCAGCGAGGCCCGAGATAGAGGCAGAGACGATGACGTGTAGTGATGAAGCGGCTGGTGACTTTGGATCCAGAGAGGGAGAGGGACTGTGTGCTGAAGAATGGGGGCAGGTTTATAGGGTATACCCTTTGGTCAGTTGATGATGCATGGAGGGGATTGGAACCATGGCAATGAAACGATATACGGTGGAAGAAATGTAAAACTAAAGTTCCCTCATGTAAAATATCATATAATTCACAATAAAACATTAAAAAAAAAGTTTGTGTGAGATGGGTGCCAAAACAATGCACAGAAGAGCATAAACAGAAGTGTTTGGATGTCTACATACAAAATTTGCACTGATATTCTAAGGAAGGTAAACGTTTCTTTAAAAAAAAAAAAAATTGTTAGTGGTTATGAGACATGAATCATCACTACAAGCCTGAGAGTTAACAGTAGAGTATGGAATAGAAACATCGTCAATCGCCACCTGAGAAAAAGTTCAAAAGCCAAACATCAGCTGGAAAATTGATGCTTACAGTTTTCTGGGAATTTCAAGGGTCAGTATTGGAATACTATCAGGAAAAAAGTTCAGCAATCAACAGTGCTCTTTGCAGGGAGATGCTCACTGAAGAGCTGAAGCCTAAACTTGGGATTCAACACAGAGGATTGCTGTCCAACGGCCTTGTGATCTTGCATGACAGTGCACATCCACACACCTCAGCCCACACTGTTGATACTAGAGCTCTGGTAGCGTAGTGGTTACGAATTGGGCTACGAACCTTAAGGTCAGCGGTTCGAAACTACCAGCCGCTCC
>NW_006408701.1:5706569-5708665 GCF_000296735.1 Chrysochloris asiatica
CTCCCGTAAAGATTTACACCCTCGGAAACCCTGTACAGGGTCGCTATGGGTCGGAACCGACTCGACAGCACTTAACAACAACAACAACAACATCATCCTCCATATAGTCCTGATCTTGCTCCATTGGACTTTCACCTGTTTGGTACTCTGAAAGCAGTCCTTTGAGGATGAAACTGACCTCTGATGAAGAAGTGAAGATAGCAGTGCATTCATGACTTGAAGCTCAATGTAAAACATTTTTAAATAAGGGAATATGAAAGCTTGTTGACAGATGGCCAAAGTGTATTGTAAAGCAAGGAGATTATGTCAAAAATAATGTGTCTTTTCAAAAAGGTTATTAAAATAAACTCTATAACCAGAGCACAGATAATTTTTGACTCATCCTCATAATTCACCCCTAATGTAATGGCTGGAACTGAGGTTGCCTTGGCAGGGACAGAACAAATGATTTCACAGGCCTTATATGGCCCACGGGCTGGATTTTCTCCACCCCTGACCTAAAACAACCAAAAAACAATACATGGAACTAAAAACTAGCAAAATATAAGAAACAATAGTTTTTCAGACACTGGATATCAGAAATTGCCGGACAGTAATCCCTGAAAGATGGGATGCAAAGTGACCCTTTAATTGTCACAATTTATTGCCTTAAAGACAGCAGGGGAGTGGAGGGATTAAAATAAAGGCTTGTACATTTGTTGGGTTGAGGAGAAATAGCTGAGAGTTTAGGGAGTTCATAAAATGGAACACAGAGAAGAGAGAATTGCATATAGGGGAAACCACATACATCTGCAGAATGAATACTTAAGATCCCCCTTAAGTAACCAGCAGAGTACTAAGGAGTACATACGTGTGAGGACATTCCCCAAGCCAGCAAAGAACCATCTGAAAAAAAATGAAGGATGCAGAAGCTTGTGTCCACACAAGATTGAAAGTATGTCTGCCTTCACTAGCCAGACTGAAAGACCTCAATTTGTGAGGCAGAAGGGTCTTTTCTCAATGTTGTTGCTGTTGTTTAAGGTGCTCTAGAACTGATTCTGAGTCACTGACAACAGAAGGAAACATTGTCCGGTTCTGCATCATCCTCACAATCGTTACCTTTGAATCCATTAATGCTGTGACATGTCAGTCTATCTTGTTGGGAGTCTTCTTCTTTTATGCTGACCTTGCATTTTATCAAACATAACATCCGTCTCCAAGGACTGGTCCCTCCTGATAACATGTCCAAAGTATGAGAGATTAAATCTCACCATCCTGGCATCTAAGGAACTTTCTGACTAATTCTTCTAACACAGACTTATTTGTTCTTCTGGAAGCCCATGGTACTTTTAATATTCTTCTCCAATACAATAATTCAAATGCATCAATTCTTCTATGGTCTTCTTCATTCATTGTCTAACTTTCACATGCATAGGAGTCGATTGAAAATACCATGATTTGGGTAAGACACACCTTAATCCTCAAACTGACATTTTTGCTCTTGAACACTTCAAAAATGTCTCTTGCAGCAGATTTGCCTAATGCAGTAAGTACATTCATCAGTTGACTGCTTCTTCCATGAATGTTGATTGTGGAAGCAAGCAAAATGAAAATATTTGGCAACTTCAATCTTTACTCCATTTATCATGATGTTTGTTATGTATTGGTTCAGTGATGAGGATTTTTGTTTTCTTTACATTGAGATGCAATCCATACTGAAGCCAGTGGTCTTTGATCTTCATCAGTAAGTATTTTAAGTCCTCTTCACATCCAGCAAGCAAGGTTGTGTCGTCTGCATACCACAGGTTGTTAATGAGTCTTCATGCAGTTCTGATGTCATGCTTTTCTTCATATAATCCAGCTTCTGGGATTATTTGCTCAACATACAGATAGAATACGTATCGTTAAATAATAGACTGCTGGCACACAACTTTCTTGATTTTAAATCATTCAGTATCCCCTTGTTCTTTTCAAAGGGCTACCTCTTTTTTTTTTTAAGTTTTATTGTGAATTATGTGATCGTTTACATGGGAGAACAGTAGTTTTACATTCATCCTATCATATAGTGTTTCATTGTCATGGTTACAATCCCCTCCATGCATCATCAACCAACCAAA
>NW_006408701.1:5709130-5724163 GCF_000296735.1 Chrysochloris asiatica
TACTCTGTGTATAGAGGGGGTGGGAATGGTCCTTGCTGTAAAGATTTGTTCCCTCTTTTGAGCTACTGCATCCATAGGTGTAGGTCAAGTTCATAACATTGCATCATATTACTCTTTTTTTCCTCTTCTTTCTTCTTCTAGGTGAGCTCTGATCATCCAGTCATTAAAGCTAGGTCAAGTGGGTATTATCTGCAAGTGTGGGTGTTCTTATGCATATGTCAAAGGGCTGCCTCTTGGTCTATGTACAGGTTCTTCATGAGCACAATTAAGTGTTCTGTAAAACCCATTTGCCTCCATGTTATCCATAGCTTGTTATTAGCCACACAGTTGAAAGCCTTTGCATAGTCAATAAATCACAAATAAACATCTTTCTGATACTCTCTGCTTTCAGCCAAGAGCCAAACAAAGTCAATAATGCTATCCTTTGTTCCACCACATTCTCTTCTGAATCTGGCTTGTTCATGTATTATTGCAACTATTGTTGTTGTTGTTGTTTTTTAATCTTCAGCAAAATTTTACTTGTGTGTGATATTAAATATATTGTTTGATGATTTCTGCATTCTGGTGGGTCACCTCTCTTTGGAATGTGCACAAATATGATCTCTTCCAATCAGTTGACCAGGTAGCTATCTTCCAAATTTCTTGGCATAAATGAGTGAGCACCTCCAGTGCTACATCAGCTTGTTGAAAGATTTCAATTTGTAACCCATCAATTCCTCAATCTTTATTCGCCAGTGCCTTCAATACAGCTTGGATTTCTTCCTTCATTACCATTGGCGCTTAACCATATGCTACCCATTGAAACAGTTGAACATCAATCTTTTTTTTTTTTTTTTTTTGATACATTGACTCTGTGTATTACTTCCATCTTATTTTGATGCTTTCTGCATCATCCAATATTTTGTCCATTGTTGTTGTTAAGTGCCATCGAGTTGGTTCCAACACATAGGGTTTCTGGGGAGCTGCTGGTAAGCTTGAACCACCAATTTTGTGGTTAAAACCGAGTTTGCAGTCCAGCACATAAACCCACAGAGTCACACCAGGACTCTATTGTATCCATAGAATCTTTCAGCATTGCAAATTGAAACTTGAATTTTTTTCTCCACTTTTTTCAGCTTGAAAAACGCCGAGTGTGCTCTTCCCTTTGAGTTTTCTAACTCATTATAATGCTTTGCTTTTTCTTCTCGACCCTACCCTTTGAAGTTTTCGGTGTAACTCTTTTACTTCCTCATTTTTTCCATTCACTTTAGCTTCTCTGTGCTCAAGAGCAAGTTTTAGAGCCTCTTATCTACTTTGGTCTTTTTAATGACCTTTTGCTTTCTTCCTGTATGATATTATTGATGTCATGTCACAACTCTTCTAGTCTTCTGTCATGAGTGTCTAATGCGTCAAATCTGTTCTTGAAACGGTCTCTAAATTCAGGTGGAATATATTCAAGATCATATATTGGCTCTCATGGACTTGTTTTAATTTTCTTTTGCTTCAGCCTGAATTTGTACATGAGTAATTGATAACCTGTTTAACTGTCATCCCCTGGTCTTGTTTTGGCTAATGATAATGAACTTTTCCGCCATCCTTTCCCATTGTTATTGTTGTTGTTAAGTACCATTGAGTCGATTGCAACCCACAGTGACCCTGTATAGGGTTTCCAAGGAGCAACTGGTGAGCTTAAACTACCGACCTTGCAGTTCAAATGGCTTTGTAGTCTGGCACATTAACCCACAGCGCCACACCAGGATTCCATCCCATACATGTAGTCAATTTGATTCCTGTATATTCCATCTAGTGAAGTCCATGTGTATATTGTTGTTAGGTGCCATCGAATCAGCACCGTCTCACAGGGACTCTATGCACAACACAACCAAACACTGCCTAGTCCTGGGCCAGCTTCACAATCTTTGCCATGCTTGAACCCACTGATGCTGCTACTTTGCCAATCCATCTTGTTGGGGGTCTTCCTCTTTTTCTCTGACCCTCCACTTTACCAAACATGATATCCTTCTCCAGTGACTGGTCCCACCTGACAATATGTCTGAAGTATAAGAGATGAAATCTGGCCATCCTGACTTCAAAGGAGCACTCTGGCTACACTTCTTCCAACATAGATCTGTTTGTTCTTTTGGCAGTCCATGGTACTTTCAATATACTCCTCCAACACCATAACTCAAAAGCATAAATTCTATGGTCTTCCTTATTCACTGTCCAGCTTTTGCATGCATATGAGGTTATTAAAAAGACCATGGCTTGGGTTAGGTGCACCCTAGTCCTCAAGCTGACATCTTTACTCTTCAACACTTTAAAGAGGTCTTGTGGAGCAGATTTGCCCAATGAAATACGTCGTTTGATTTCTTGACTGCTGCTTCCTTCAGTGCTGATAGTTGATCCAAGCAAAATAAAGTCTTTGACAACTTCAAACTTTTTTCCATGTATGTCTAGTGGTGAGTATTTTGTTTTCTTTACAAAAATGTATATAGTTACCTTTTATGCAGTTGAAAAAAAAGGTATTTGTATTGAATACATTGCTGGTCTTGCAAAACCTTATCATGAAATCTCCAGCATCATTTCTATCACCAAGGCCAGATTTTCCAACTACTGATCCTTCCTCTTTGCTTCCAACCTTCATATTACTATCACCAGTAACTAACAACTCATCTTAAATGTATGTTTGAACAGTGTCAGAGTGCAGTTTCATCTTTATTGGCTTTAGTGGTTGTAATACAAATTTGAATAACAGTGGTATTAGCTGGTCTTCCTTGAAGGCATTGGGTATCATCCTATCACAGACAGTATTGTACTTCAAGATAGATCCTGAAATGTTCTTTTTGACCATGAATGTGACACGATTCCTCACAATCCACTATGCCATCAGGGCTCTTCCTTTCCTTAATTGTTGTTGGTAAGTGCCAACAAGTCAGTTCTGACTCATAGCGACCCTGACTCATAGGGTTTCTGAGGAGCGGCTGGTGAGTTTGAAATGCCAACCTTACAGTTCAAACTGACCTTGAGGTCGAGTGCTTATCCTATGGCACCACACCAGGACTTCTCTTTCCTCAGTATTGGGAAATAAATACACTGAGCACTGCTCTAGGACTACCTAAGAAATCATAAAAGGATAAAACTATTTCTGAATAAATCAATTGCATCAGAAAACAAAGCTCATGACTTTTTATGTTGTTGTTAAGTGCTGCTGTGTGTATTCTGGCTCACAGCAACCCTGTATAGGCTTTCTGAGGAGTGGCTGCTGAGTTTGAACCACTAACCTTGGATTTAGCAACCCTACAGCACCACTACAAAAATAGCCAGTATCTAATATGGCAAAATCACAATATCTGACATCATATTAAATATTACCTGGTGTGCAAGACTCATAAAACATGATCCATAATGAGGAGACTAACCAATTGAAACGGACCCAGAACTTAAACAGTGTTAGAGTTAGCAGAAAAGAGCATTAAAACACTTATTATAATTGAATCTGATACTTTCAAATACTAAAGGAGAGTCACAGAGTCATGGTGTGGTGCTGAAGGATATGTACCATAAGGTCAGTTTGAACCACAAGGTTGGTAATTCAAACTCACCAGCTGCTCCTTGGAAACCCTGTTCAGGGTTGCTATGTGAAGGAACCAATTTGACAGCACTTAAAAGCAAACAACAGCAACAAAGCAGAATCACAGAAGATATAATAACAACAACAAAATTTCTAGAGAAAAAATCTGCAATATGTAAAGTAAAAAATACACCAGATGGTATTAGCAGCAGATTATACATTGCAGCAGAAAGATTAGTGAATTTAAATGCATAACAATAGAAAATGCATAAAATGAAACACAAAGAGAAAAAAAAGATGAAAAAGAAAGAAAGAAACTGACCTATGGAACAACTTTACCTGGCATTACATACATATAGTTGGAGTCTTCGAAATATAGAAGAGCTTAAAATGGCAGAAAAACATTTGAAGAAAGATTGGCCAAAAAATTATCAAATTTGATTAAAACAACAAATGCACAGATATAAGCTCAATCAATTCCAAGCAAATGGAACTGATAGCAAGATACATTATGATCAAATTTCTTAAAACCAGAAAAAAATCTTAAAGGCATCCATAGAAAATGAATTGTTTTGTACAGAGGAACAAAGATAAGACTGACAACAGAGTGGTAGTGGGAAACAATGCAAGAATGAAATATTTGGGCAGAATCTTTAAAATATTTAAAGGAAAAACAGGAAAATATATGTACCTAGAATTTTGTTGTTATTGCTAGGTGCTTTTGAGTCAGTTCCTATACAGGATTTCTGAGGCTGTCAAGCCTCCTCTTTCTTCCATGGAGAGGCTGATGAGCTCAAACCACCAACCTTGTGCCCAAGTGGTTTATTCTTCAGAGACACTGTGCTCCACCTAGAATTGTATACCTATCAAAAACTTTTCCAAGAAAAGCAAAATAAATGTGCTTTCAGATATACAAAAACTGAAGCAATTCATTACCATCAGTTCCTCAAAGGTATGAAGAGTCTAGGAAATCACAAATAAATAAGCGTATATATTCAAACAATGTTTGATTGTTTAAATAAAAATAATAATAGTGCACTGTGAGGTTTAAAACATGCGCAAATGTAAAATGTGTAATAATAATAGAAAGATGGAGATACACTGTTGTAAGATTCTTATATAGGATAAGCACTGGACTGCTAACTGCAAGGTTGGCCATTCAAACCCACCAGTCACTCCTTGGAAACCCTATACAGGGTCACTATGAGCCAGAACTACCTCAACAGAACTTGACAACAACAAATACTAACTGATGGCAGATAGTAATATGGATGCATACTATAAGACCTAAAACAATCACTAAAATAAAGAGTTAAAAATCCAGAAAAAGATTATGAAATGCAATCATAAAAATAATCATAAAAGAATGTATAAAAGGAAAGGAGAACAAAGAACAGATATACAAATAAATAACCAATAAGATGATAACACTCAAACTTAAATATAGCAGTAATCATATTAAATGTAAATAGTCTAAACACCCAATTAAATGGCAGAAATTGTAAGATTGGGTTTAAAAACAAAACCCAAATATACCCTGCCTACAAGAAATTCAAGGAAGAGCAAGATGGTGGATCGGGTAGACATACAGTGAGGAATTCTGTCAGCAACAACACAGAATACCAGACCAAGCAGGTTCAGGGAATGGTGCCAGAACTCTGAACTACTTATAAAGGAATATTTAGAAAGTTGGAAGGCTTACAGCCAGTGGAATTTGTAGCAGAAGCAAGAAATCCAGTACTTTCTAATCCAAGGCGCTCAGCTGCTCCCTAAGAAGCCATCTTGGGAAAGGATCAGAGCAGCCACGGATGCCTGACAAAACCACAGATATAAAGGTGTGGACGTTATTTTTTTTTTTTTTGTATCTGTTTATTGCCCTCTCACTGTCTGCACACATCCATTCCGGTGACTAGAGGGGGTGCCTGAGCAAGTGGACACCTCACCCCCACTCCCACCTCTAGAGTGTTCTATGATGCATGCACACAGAGCTCCTCAAAATTTAAAGGGATAGTTTCCACTTAAAACCAAATGGCAGTTCAAAAGTGCCACACCTGGCTCTGAACTGTTTATCACTGGGAAAAAGGTCTGAATGGGGGTTGGGGAGCAGGACAGGCAGGCAACAAAAAGAACCAGGCTGAAAATTAAATCCTGAGTTACGACATAACGACCAACAGTGGCATCTTGAAAATTTCCAGAAAGAACAGTGAAAAGGGAAGCCCGTCTTCTGATCACATCTAACTGGAGGCAATCAGAAAACATAAAAAATACAAAACACACACCCATCTAAGTTTTAAGGCCACAGCTAACCACCAAATATTCCCAAAAAACAGATGACCATATCAGCACATGTCCAGAAACAAGATAAAGTGACTGAGACAAATGGGCTGGAGGTAGACCTAGACTCCATACTGGAAGGAGGGCAGGCTTTGGAAATGCCTGAGAAGGAATTTAGAACAATCATTATAAAATGTATATAAACACTTTATAATGGAGTTGAGGAAACTAAGGAAGAAGTTAGGAAAGTGCTACAGAAACAATCAAATTAGATAGATAGAGCATTGGAAACAATTCAAAACCTACAGAAAGAGATCCAAATGGTTAATAATAGAATATCAGAAATTAAATACACTGAAAAGGCAAAGGAGTAGAATTGAAGAGATGGAAGCTAGAACTAGTGAGTTGGAAGATAAATCACTCAATATCACTAAGATAGAAGAACAAGCAGAAAAAAGGTTTAAAAAATCTGAAGAAGGTCTAAGATTCATGTTGGACAACATGAAGAGGAATAACTTAAGAATTATTGGCATTCCAGAACAGGAAGAATCACCCAAGTCCACAGAAGAGATAGTTGAAGAATTTCTGGAAGAAAATTTCCCTAACATACTGAAAAGCAAAAAGACAAGCATTCAAGAAGCTCAACAAACCCCAGGAAGGATAAAACCTAAAAGAAAAACACCAAGATATATAATAATCAAGCTCTCCAAAATCAAAGATAAGGACAGAATCCTGAAGGCAGCTAGGGAAAAGAGAAGTATAACATATTAAGGCAAGCACATCAGACTAAGCTCAGATTTCTCAACAGAAACAATGCAGGCAAGAAGGCAATGGGGAGACATATATAAAACCCTGAAAGAAAAAAAACTGCCGACCAAGAATCCTCTACCCAGCAAAGCTGTCAATCAAATATGATAGTGTAATCAAAACGTTCCAGGATAAACAGGAGCTAAGAAATTTTGCCAAAGCCAACCCTGCGATGAAAAACATCCTAAAGGGAGTTCTGTGGACAGAGAACCAACAAGAACAGACAACAACAAGAGTTTGAAGTACGTGGCAGCATTACCTAGAAGTAAATCAAGAAATGAAAGAGTTGAGAACAGAATAAAACTTTAAGAACAAATTCAGAGGATCTGGGAGGTCAATCTATGATCAAAGCAATTACAGTGTGAAAGAAGGTAAACACAGATGAACAGAGATCTAGGTGGTGGGAAGGTCAGGTAAATTACAGGATAAAATAGACTGTCTTAAATGGAGGTGAAAATTAAAGGAATATAAGGTAACCAGAATGGTGGGTTGGGGTGGGGGGTTTTGGGGGAGGTGGAGGAAGGCAACGGTAGAGCACAGGGTAAAGGCAAACACTTCATAGTTTGGGTGTTGGGGTGAGGAGGTAGAAGAACAAGGCAGATAGGGGACCACTGAGACAGGTTTGCATGAGCTAAGTGGGACAGAAATAAATAGTGATGCATGCTCACCTTGGAACAAAAGGGCTCTGTGATACAGGGATCTAGGCATAGTTTGAAGAGAGGTAATAATACCAAGATGCTTTACTGTCTTATGAATATTGGTTTCCCTTGCTTGCTATTGTAAAATAGACACTTGAGTGGGATAGAAAGGAATGACAGGAAACATGATTACAGAAAACATGTAAGCCCATCTTCAACCTATAACTGGAATACCTAAAAGGGGTTCTAGAACTCGCCCAGTGAAACAGCCCTCTTACAGAGACTTTGGAGAGTATAGGTCATTAGGTGGAATCCTGAGTCCCATCCAGAACCTTGTAAGGTGCGACATTCCCACTAGAAAGGACAAGCAGACCAGCCTGGAACAGCTAGAGCGGCAGAAGATGCATCTTCAAAGACAGGTCATCAGGAAAAAACCCCCAAAAAATGTCAGTATGACTGGCTACTGCAAGAATAAGCAAGCTGTTCGCCAGGAAGCCATCAAGGCAAACAATCAAGTTCCTTCAGGACAAACCCTCCTCTGAGACTGAAACTCAAAGGGAACACAGGAGCAGGCATGCAAGCTTGCTGGCAACCACATTGGTCTACTGATGAGTGGAAGAGGGGAAAAGGCAGCAATGAAGAAATGGGCCGAGTTCAACCATTGACTCCCGTTGACCTGGAGATGAGAAAGAGAAGAGGAAGGACTGTTGGTCAAGTGTGTGGGGACAAGGACATAGCCACAGAGGGCTAGAACTGAGAGTGAAGCATTCAGCTGATATGAAGTGAGGGGAGAGGCACAAGACACCCAAATTTGCACAGTACCCATTTGATCTAGCCTCAATGGCTTGATAATCAGAACTCGACTAGAGGAAGATGAAAAAAACACACACACAATTTTTGATAAAGGAAACAGGGTAAATTGCTACATTTTGATGAACTTGACCTATGCATATGGAGGTAGTAACTCTAAATACCAACAGAGAGGGAAGGAGTCTTCACATCAAGTATCAATGCTATCCCCTCTATATATAGGGTAGAGAGGGACGGACAACTTAGACATTGGCTACCTAAAATGAGGGGGCAATAAAGGCACAAAGTGACTGGCTTACAAGGTTTTAAGAGGGAGTTTAATTTAAGAGTGTAGCGGGGGGAAGAAAGAGTCCCCACTGAATAGTTGTCATCTTGTCTAGATAGGTCTGGTTAAAAGAGATGGGGATAAGATTCTTATGATTCAATAGTGAATAACTGTTATCATGACTAATTGCGACTGTCACAATTGTAAAGGTAGAAGTTTTGTAACAAAAATGGGGTAGCTGTTAATCTTACAATCCAGAAGAGCACAAGCAGAATGTGGGACCTTATCCAGAGAAGCAGTGACACCAGAGATGGAGGTAGAGATGGGGACATGGAGAGAGGGAGCAGCTGAGGACTCTAGATTCATGGGAAGAGAGGGACTAAGAGATGGTAGCCATGAGACAGACTTGCAGAATGTGCCCTTTGGTGGTATAAATTATTATATATTCCTGAGTGTTTTGTTTTTTTAAAAAGAGCTAACGTGAATAGAGAGAAATACTGTTAATTGATGGTACATGGAGGGGAATGTAATCATTGTGATGAAACAAGTTGTATGATTTGTTGTATGTAAAACTGATGATCTGCCCTGTAAACTTTCACTCAATCCACAATAAAGAAAAAGAAAAAAGAAAGAAAGAAATTCAAGGAGTCCTGGGTAGCTAGTGGATTATGAACTGGACTGCTAACCACAAGGTCAGTGGTTCTAAATCTACCAGTTGCTGCATGGGAGAATGATGAAGGTTTCTGCTCCTGTAAAGGTTTATAACCTTGGAAATCCTACACAAAGTCACTGAGTTGGAACTGACTTGGTGGCACAAAACCACCACCAAAAGAAACTTTAAATTTAAG
This sequence comes from Chrysochloris asiatica, assembly GCF_000296735.1. Classification (NCBI taxonomy): domain Eukaryota; kingdom Metazoa; phylum Chordata; class Mammalia; order Afrosoricida; family Chrysochloridae; genus Chrysochloris; species Chrysochloris asiatica. The sequence continues at coordinate 5,718,323 of NW_006408701.1, forward strand.
AACACAAATAAGTTAAAAGTAATAGGACTGAAAAGTACATTCTGTGCCAGCACTAGTGAAAAGAAAACCACTCAGTATTTTTCAACACAAGATCCATCTATTTCAGAGACTCTGCTCTTAGTATTACATTATAAGGGTCACCTTTTGTTAACTGGTTTTTGGAGATCTGTGATTGAACATTGTAAGGACAGAAGAAGAAAAAAAAAAAAAAAACACTTCTAGCCAAAGAATACTTAGGAGTCAGAGGAGACATTTGCTTTCTAATCCTTGTTCTACTTCTGATTACTTGTAAAAGCATGAGTGGACTATTTAACCTTTCTGGGTCTAAGTGATTTCTCCTATCAAATAAAAATTTTCCATCATAGCTCTCCCAAGGGTATATATGTAGTGTACGCCACAGTCAGAACTTGACCCTAATCTAAGACCTACCTTTTCAATATCATAGGACTTGGGACCAGACCACAAGAAGATACCATGTAGGCCTATAGTATATAAGAAATTCTGAGGAACCCAGTGCACTGGGGGATGGTGAAGGATTAGGGGATGCCTGAGGCTGGAGATGGAAATGAAAAAGGCAAAGTTTATAGTCTTGGAAGGGTTATATTTGGGGCAATGCTAAATCCTGCCATGCAAGAGGCTTTTTCCAGCCAGGATAATGATGGATTTGCAATTCAGTTCCTGACTCAGATCCAGGCTCAGACTTGGATCAGTGATATCCCAGCCCCCTCGAGTCCCAACTGGCATTTGAGAATTAGGTTGAAGACGTCAAAATGTACAGGGGGAAATTCAAGTACACATTTAATAAGTCTTGAAATGTGTCAGTGCATCTGATTTGAGCCATTTGGGTAGTTTTTGAATATATGTGCACCAGGCACCAGTCATATTCGTTCAACTGAATACATATTTGCCTTAAGGAAAGACACTGAGATAATCTTTATAAGGTTTTTCCATATAAAAGACTGTTCAAAACACACTATTTTGGAAAATCAATAGTTCTGCCTAGTGGATTCAAGTTTCTATTCCAGAGGTCACTTTGATTATCCGTTGAACAGTACACACGTTTGTTTCTTAGCTCTGTGAACAATGAACAATGGCTTTCTCTAAAGCAAGTCTTACTACTGTCTGTGGCTGCCTCTAGCTTTCTGGTACTGCTTTTCAAAGCATCTATCACTACCTAGTCCCATTCCTGAGCTTCTCATTTTCTAACTCACATGAAAAAAGTCAGTCAGTCTAATCTTTTTTCTTTTTCTTTTTTTTTTAACCAGTAAAACTGAGTGATGCATCAAGAAGAGAAGAAATAAAAAGTACTCATTAAGCCACAAATGCAAATCATATTAATGTGTAATATCACTCCTGGAAGGGATCTTAGAGTTTACTTAGCCCAACTCTCATTTTGTAGAGGAAAGCACGTATTGGACTTGCCCAGAGTGACACAGAGTTTGTAGTTAAGCTAATAGTAAAATTCAGGTCCCCTAGCACATCAAAACATGCATATTGGTTTTGTCTATCTCAGTTTCATAAATGATACTCCATTTTAATTAACTTTCACAAATAATTTCTGTGTTCTTCATTTATTCAGCCTGAACAGGCTTGACCAATCAGACAGTTTCACATCCACGGACATCACAAGACAATTAAAACTCATTGTTATTAGTTGCTGTCAAGTAGATTCCGACTCATAGTGACCTTTATGCACAACAGAATGAAACACTGCCAGTCCTGTGCCAACCTCACAATTGTAACCACGCTTGATCCCATTGCTACTGTGACTGTGTCAATCCATCTCATTGGGGGTCTATCTCTTTTTCACTGACCCACCACTTTAACAAGCATGATGTACTTGTTAATATGCCCGAAGTGTGAGAGACAAAGTCTTGTCATCCTAATTTCTAAGGAACATTCTGGCTGTACATCTTACAACACAGATTTGTTTACTCTTCCGGCAGTCCATGGGACTTTTAATATTCTTCTCCAAAACTATAATTCAAATTCATCTATTATTCTATGGTCTTCCTTATGCATTGTCCAACTGTCGTATACACATGAGGCTATTGAAAATATCTTGGCTTGGGTCAGACACACCTTCATCCTCAATTTGATATTTTTGCTCTTGGACACTTTAAAGAGGTCTTGTGCAACAGATTTGCCTAATGTAATATGCCACTTGGTTTCTTGACTGCTGCTTCCATGAGCATTGATGGTAGATCTAAGCAAAGTGAAGTCTTTGACAATTCCATTCTTTTTTCCATTTATCAGTGTGTTATTTATTGCTCCAGTGGTGAGGATTTTGGTTTTCCTGAATTGAGATATAGCCCATAGTTAAGGCTATAATCTTTGACGTTCACCAGTGAGTCTTTTAAGTCATTTTCACTTCCAGAATACTTATTTACCCATACAAAGGCTTTGACATTCACCAATAAGTATTTTAAGTCATTTTCAACTCCAGAATACTTACTTACCCATAAAAGGCAGTGGTCTTGGATCTTCATCAGTATCTTAAGTCCTCTTCACTTTCAGCAAACAGGTTGCATCATCTGCATATTATAAGTTGTTAATGAGCCTTCTGAAAGTGAAAATACTTATTGGTGAATGTCAAAGATTACAGCCTTAAGAATGTGTTGTACCTCAATGTCAAGATAACAAATATCCTGCCAGAAGAACAAACCAATCTATGTTGGAAGACGTACAACCAGAATGCTCCTTAGAAGCCAGGATGGTCAGACTTCATCTCTCATATTTCAGACATATTATCAGGAAGGACCAATCCCTGGAGAAGAAAATCATGCTTGATAAGGTCGAGGTACAGTGAGAAATAGGGAGACCCCTAATGAGATGGATCAGCACAATGGGAGCAGCAACAATGGGCTCAAGCATAGCAGCAAATGTGAGGATGGTGCCGGACTAGGCGATGTTTCATTCTGTTATATATAGGGTTGCTATGAGTCAGAACCAACTCAACGGCACTTAACAACAACAACACTCTCCATATCACCAGTTCTTAATAAGTCTTCCTCCAATCCTGATTACACGGTCTTCGTATAATCTAGATTTTGGATTATTTGCTCACCATGCATATTGAATGACTAATGTTAAAGGATACAACCCTGGCACACACCTTTCCTGATTTTAAACCATTCAGTATCTCATAGTTCTGTTTGAATGACTGCCTCTTGGTCTATGTACAGGTTCCTCACGAGCACAAATAACAGTTCTGAAGTGCTCTTCACAACGTTATCCAAAGTTTGTCATGATCCACAAAGTTGAAAGCCTTTGCGTAGTCAATAAAGCACAAGTAAACATCTTTCTGATTACTCTCTGCTTTCTGCCAAGATCCGTCTAACATCAGCAATGATATCTCTCATTCTACGACCTCCTCTGAATCTGGCTTGAATTTCTGGCAGCTCCTTGTTGACTTACTGTTAAAATCTTTTCTCATTAACTCTATCAAAGTATTCCTTGCATGTTAAATTAATGATACTGTTGAGAGATTTCCTCATTCCATTGGGTCACCTCTCCTTGTAATGTACACAAATATGGATCTCTTCCAATCGGTTGCTCAAATTTTTTGGCACAGGTAAGTGAGCACTTTAAGAGCTACATGGGTTTATTGAAAGATTTCCATTTGTAGGCTGCCAATCCCTGCAGCCTTTTGTTGTTGTTTTTTTGCCAATGCCTTCACTGCTGCTTGGACTTTTTCCTTTAGAACTATCAATTCTTGATCATATGCTGTGCCTTGAAATGGTTGACTAGCTAACATTTCTTTTTGGTACAGTGACTGTGTATTCTTTCCATCTTCTTTTGATGCTTTCTGTATCACTCAATATTTTGTCAATGGAGTCCTTCAATATTTCAAGTTGGGCCTTGAATTTCTCAAGTTCTTTCAGTTTGAGAAATGCTGGATGTGTTCATTCCTTCTGGTTTTCTAACTTCAGGTCTTTGCACACTTGATTATAATATTTGACTTTGTCTTCTCGAGTTGCCCTTTGAAATTTTCTGCTCTTTTACTGCCTCATTTCTTCCATTCACTTTAGCTTCTCTATGCTCACGGGCAAGTTTCAGAGTCTCTTCTCATATTCATTTTGGTTTTTTAAATAACCTTTTGCTTTCTTCCTATATGATATTATTGATGCCATCACACAACTCTTCTGGTTTTCGGTCATCAATGTCGAATGCATCAATTATGTTCTTGAGGTGGTCTCTAAATTCAGGAGGGATATATTCAAGGTCATATTTTGGCTCTTGTGGACTTGTTTTCATTTTCTTCAGCTTCAGTCAGTATTTGCATATGAACAGTAGATGGTCTGTTCCACAGTCTGTTTCTGGCCTTGTTTTCACTGATATGGAGCTTTTCCACCATATCTTTCTACAGATGTCATCAATTTGATTCCTTTGTATTCCATCTGGTAAGATCCATGTATAGAATTGCCTTTTATGTTCTTTAAAAAAGGTATTTGCAATGAACAAGTTATTGCTTTTACAAAATTCTATCATGTGATCTCCAGCATAATTTCTATCACTAAGGTCATATTTTTCAACTACTGATACTTCCTTTATGTTTCTACACTTTGTATTCCAACACCAGTAATTATTAATGCATCTTTATTGCATGTTTGATTAATTTCAAACTTTAGGTTCATCATCACTGGCTTTAGTGATTGGTGCATAAATTTGAATACTAGTGGTATAAAGTTATGTTTCTTGTAGGCGTATGGACACAGACAGCATTGTGCTTCAAGATAGATTTTGAAATGTTTTGTTTTGATGATGAATGGGATGCCAATTCCTCTTGAATGTGTTGTTCCCAGCATAGTAAATGATATGGTTGTCTGCTTCTAACTGTCTAATACTAGTCCATTTCAGCTTACTGATGCCTGGGATATTGATCTTTATACTTTCCATTTAATTTTGAACAACTTCTATTTTTCCTCAATTCGTACTTCACACATTCCAACAATGTGAAGTATGAGTATTATGGAACACTTGATTGTGCTCATGAGGAACCTGTCCATAGACTAAGAGGTAGTTTTTCAAACAGAATATGGGAACACTGAGTGGTTGAAAATTAGGAAAGGTGTGTGACAGGGTTGCATTCTTTCACCATACTTATTCAACCAGAATGCTGAGCAAATAATCTGAAAAGCTGAATTATATGAAGAAAAACGCGGCATCAAGATTGGAGGAAGACTAAATAACAACCTGTGATATACAGATGATACAACCTTGCTAGGTGAAAGTGAAGAGGACATAAAATACTTACTGATTAAGATCAAAGACCACAGCTTTTGGTATGGATTGCATCCCAATGTAAAGAAAACAAAATTCTCACCACTGGACCAATAAACAACATTCTTATCAATGGAGAAAAGATTGAAGTTGTCAAAGACTTCATTTTTCTTGGATTAAACATAAACGCTCATGGAAGCAGCAGCCAAGAAACCAAACAACGCCTTGCATTAGGCAAATCTGCTCACAAGACCTCTTTAAAGTGTCAAAGAACAAAGATGTCAGCTTGAGGACTAAGGTGCACCTGAGCCAAGCCATGGTATTTTCTATAACCTCATATGCTTGTGAAAGTTGGACAGTGAATAAGGAAGACCGAAGAATTGATGCATTTGAGTTATGGTTTTGGAAGAGAATATTGAAAATGCCATGGGCTGCGAAAAGAACAAACAGATTTGTGTTGGAAGACGTATAGCCAGAGTGCTCCTTGGAGACCAGGATGGCCAGACTTTGTCTCTCACACTCTAGACATATTGTCAGGAAGGACCAGTCACTGGAGAGGGATATCATGTTTGGTAAGATAGACTCGATGGCACCTGACAATGACAGGTATATATATAT
>NW_006408701.1:5724263-5724835 GCF_000296735.1 Chrysochloris asiatica
CCAGAATTCCTTTGTTCTTAAATTAAAATACATGCACAAAATCATAATAGGTGTATATACAAGCATGCACTCCTAGTGTGGTGCTATAGGATAAGCACTGGACTGCTAACCTCAAGGTCAGCTGTTCAAAACCACCACCCACTCCTTGGAAACCCTATACAGGGTCCTTATGAGTCAGAAATGACTTGATGGTACTTAGCAACAACAACACAGTAAAAATAAAATGATACATATCTAATGCATCCGAATGGCTGAAAAAGAGAATTAAAGAATGAGAATAAGAATTGGACAGAGAGATAGATAGATGTGTGTTGTTCCCAGCATCATAATGATATGATTGTCTGATTCAACACCAATGCTGATGGAGTGCTATAACTGAGCATGTGATTAAGTCAACATTCAGCCTTTGACATCCAACAAGAAAACCTCATTTTGTTTCTCATTCTGGGGAAGAGATCTAGTGAAGGATTTTTAAATTTTTGTATATATTGTTGTTGTTGTTAGGTGCCATTGAGTCGGAACCGACTCATAGCGACCCCATGCACAGCAGAACGAAACAATGTCCGATCCTG
>NW_006408701.1:5725632-5744039 GCF_000296735.1 Chrysochloris asiatica
TATATATGTATGTATATGTATATATATATATGTAATTATATCATTCTGGGCCTATTAATTGCTTGTTGTTGTTGTTGTTAAGTGCCGTCAAGTCGGTTCCCGACCCATTAATTGCTTAGATTATACAAAATCAAATTACATTCCTCTTAAGTATATTACTCCAGTGCCTAGCACCAATATGTAAAATTTGCAAAGTGACATCTTTTTTTTGAAAGTGACATCGTTTACCAGATACATGTACATAGTGATTTGACTGAGGAGAGAGGTTAGGAGTTTTCCTTGGTTTTGCAAATTTATGCTTTAACTAATTTTAGTTTAATTTGGTCATTTGGGTCATTCTCATTATTATTATTATTATTTCCAGTTGAATGTTTGGTTGCAATTCTGACCCATATTGCATCAATAATGTGTTACATTTGACATTATTAAGCAAAGAACACATTTCATCAAAAGCATATAATGGTATAAATTTCCATTCTGGGCCCTGAAACACATCAGATAATGTATTTTACTTGGTTAATTAAAAAAGTAAACCTTAGTGAAGACAGGTTTCTTACTTTCCTCTCTTTCAGGTCATGCAGGTCTTCTTGATCAGCATTTGAACTCTTTTGGGTTAGGAGAGGAGAGAGAATGGGTCAAAGAGGAGGAGGCAGCTCTGGCTATATTTGTGTTTCTCATTTGATTTCCAGTGGACTTTAGGAGAAGAAAGTACAAGAAAAAGAGATGCATAGTGTGATGTTATAGTTATTAAGCATTGGAGTTTTGGCAAGAAAACCTCTGAACATGAATCCCACTCATTGGATGACTCTGGGAAAGTTACTTAACCTCTCTGAGCCTGTGTTTCCTTCTCTGTAAGACCAGAATAGCAATGTCGTTACTGTTAAGTGCCGTGGAGTCAGTTCCAACTCATATCAATCCTGAATAGGTTTTCCAATGAGCACTGCCGACCTTGTGATGCGATTTGTAGCACCACACCTGGAGTCCAGAATAACAATGGTGTTGTTGTTAAGTGCCATCGAGTTGGTTCCAACTCATAGCAACCCTTTACAGGCTGTCCAAAGAGCTGCTGGTTTTGAACCACCAACCTTGTGGTTAGCAGTCCAGTGCTTATCCCATAGTACTACTCCAGGACTCTAAAACAGCAATGTTGTTGTTGCTAAGTGCCGTTGAGTCGGTTTCAACTCATAGAGACCCTGCATAATGTTTCTGAAGAGCAGCTGATAAGTTTGAACCGTTGATCTGAGGTTCGAAGTCCAGTGCTAATCCTACAGTGCCACAAATCTTTTAAGGTTGCTATAAAGATTAGCTGAGATGGTTATGTAAAGCACCTAGCTCAATTCCTAACACACACACAAACACTTAATATAGGGTAACAATTGCTAATATAAAGAGCTCTGGTGGCACAGTGGTTAAACACTTGGCTGCTATGCTAAGCAGAAGGTTGTCAGTTCAAACCCAAAAGTCATTCCATGGATCAGAGATGTGTTTTTCTGTTTCCATAACAATTTATAGCCTTGAAAACCCTGTTAAGTACTGGGACTTTGACATCAAAAACTCTGAACGTGAACCTAGCTCTATCATTGGGAGACTCTGGGAAAGACAACTCTGCTCTATGCTATAGAGTCAGTACCAACTCAATGGAAATGAGGTTGAGTTTGAAATAATAAGCATAGTAATAGCAATCATGGAGTTCTGGTGTGGCGCTGTGGGTTAATGCGCTGGATAGCAAAGTTGGTTTGAACTGCAGGGCAGGGGTTCAAGTTCAGCAGCAAATCCTTAGAGTCACGAGGGATTGGAACTGACTCGACGACACTTAATAACAACAATAGTAACTGTGGTAGTCATAGTAATAATAGTAAAAGAGTAAAATCACAGGTAAAATCTGTACCATACACCAACAAGTAGAGTCCAAAAATTAAATTCCCTAAAAGATTTAATCATATATAGGGTTTCTGAAAGCAGCTGGTGGGTTGGAACTGCCAACCTTGTGGTTACCAGTCGAGTACTTGTCATACAGAATGGATTATGTTATTACAAGGTTAAATGAGATGTTGGAGAGGTCTGGGATGTAGCACTGGTGAGATGCTATAGGATAAGCACTTGACCTCAAGGTCAGTTATAAGCACAAGGTTTGCAGTTCAAACTCACCAGTCACTCCTCAGAAACCTTATATGGGGATGCTATGAGTTGTAACTGACTCCACGGCACTTAACAGCAACAATAACAGACATTTGGGAGTAGCTAGCAAGTTTCTGGATTCAGAAGAGGCCATGGAATGAGGGATATCATTGCTGAGGTCCGATGGATCTTGGCTGAAAGCAGAGAATATCAGAAAGATATTTACCTGTGCTTTATTGACTATGTAAAGGCCTTGGATTGTGTGGATCATGACAAGGTATGGATAATATTGCAAAATATGAGTATTCCGGAACACTTAATTGTGCTCATGAGGAATCTGTATCTGGACCAAGAAGCAGTTGTTCGAACAGAACATGGGAACACTGAATGGTTTAAAATTTAAAAAGGTTTGCAACAGAGTTGTATTCTTTCACGATACTTACTCAACCTGTATGCTGAGCAAATAATCCGAGAAGCTGGGTTCTATGAAGAAAAACGTGGCATCAGGATTGGAGGAAGACTCATTAACAACCTGCAATATGCAGATGATACAACTTTGCTTGCTGAAAGTGAAGAGGACTTAAAATATTTACTGATGAAGAACAAAGAGCACAACCTTCGGTACGGATTACATCTCAATGTAAAGAAAACAAAAGTCCTCACCACTGGACCAATAAACAACATTCTTATCAACAGAGAAAAGATTGAAGTTGTCAAGGACTTCATTCTTCTTGGATCAACTATCAACGTTCACAGAAGCAGCAGTCAAGAGATCATACGACATATTGCATTAGGCAAATCTGCGGCACAAGACCTTTTTAAAGTGTTGAAGAACAAAGACATCAGCTTGAGGACTAAGGTGCACCTGACCCAAGCCATGGTATTTTCAATAACCTCATACGCATGTGAAAGCTGGACAGTGAATAAGAAAGACGGTAGAAGAATTGATGTCTTTAAGTTATGGTGTTGGAAGAGAATATTGAAAGTGTCATGGGCTGCCAGAAGAACCAATAGATCTGTTTTGGAAGAAGGGCAGCCAGAGTGCTCCTTGGTGGCCAAGATGGCCAAACTTGGTCTCTCATACTTCGGTCATATTGTCAGAAGGGACCAGTCACTGGAGAAGGATCTCATGTTTGGTAAGGTGGAGGGTCAGAGAAAAAAAGGAAACCCCCCAGCAAGATGGATTGGCCAAGTGGCAGCATCAATGGGCTCAAGTACGGTAACAATAGTGAGGGTGGCCCAGGATCGGGCAGTGTTTCATTCTGCTGTTCATAAGGCCGCTATGAGTCGGCACCGACTGGATGGCACCTAACAACAGCAACAAGCAAGTTTCCACTTCCAAGGGTCCAGCTGCACTAATAAATGACATCTGGCATCCAGCTGCAGTTAGCACATCCTAATGCTCCCCCAGCACTGTTCCTATGCCCACCTTAGGAAGATAATACACTCCTAGTTGAGAATGGGATTGTGAGGTTGGCCCACCACCAAGCAGTGTTTTGTTCTGTTGTGCATAGGATGGCTATGAATTGGTACCGACTCGATGGTACCTAACAACAACAACATTTGAGAATGGAGCAGGTTGGACTAAAAATCCAACCGCTCTGGTAGCGTAGTGGTTATGAATCGGGCTGCGAACCTTAAGGTCAGCGGTTCGAAACTACCAGCTGCTCCGCGGGAGAAAGATGAGGCTTTCTACTCCCGTAAAGATTTACACCCTCGGAAACCCTGTACAGGGTCGCTATGGGTCGGAGCCGACTCGATGGCACATAACAACAACAACAACCAAGTTATATTCATTATTATCAGTGCGGTGGTGGTGGTGGGGTGCTGTTGTAATAGTATAAAAAACAAAATATTTTATAACCTGTAGCTGTTTTACTGGAATCCTGGTGTGGTGCTGTATGCTGTTTTGAACCACAAGGTCAGCAGTTCAAACATACCAGCCACTCCTCAGAAACCCTAGACAGAGTCATTATGAGTTGGAACCGACTCGACAGCACATAACAGCAACTGCTTTAATTCGTTTTTTACATTGTGGATAAATGTTAACATTTGTCTGTCAGTCTATATACATGATTTCTTATTGTTATGTGCTGTTGAGTTAGTTCCGACTCATAATGACCCTGTATAGGGCTTCTGAGGAGCAGCTGGTGAGTTTGCACTGCCGACCTTTTGGTTCAACCTGATCTTGTGGTAGAGTGCTTATCTTACAGCACCACCCCAGGACTCCAAATATAGATGGATATTAAGTAATGCCAGCGCTGTTTTCCAGGACAGTAGGTATGGTTATTAATAAACAAGATTGTTCTTCTCTTACAGTGTGGGTCAGAGGTTACAGTTTAAAAAGATTTTTGTAGCTTTCTCATGCTTATAGAATGTTTGGAGTAACATCTCAAAGTCATCAGCACACATTTTGCCCAGTTCATTTAGATGTTTTTCATCACCTTTACTGTTCACGTGGGTCAGAACAGAGCAGACACTGATTGACTTCATGCTGTAACAGATACTCCTATAGACATCAAGAGATGAGAAGAGCCTTAATATGCCTGGTCCATGTTTTACAGGTAAGATAAGTAGATCTCAGTCACTCCAAAGGTCTCCACACAAAGCAAACCCTCGTCTACAAATGAAATGGCTACATGACATAAATGAAGTTCTTGCTTGAATAATCATCACCTGTCATGGCAATTCAAACACATAGCGGTATAAGCTCTTTACATTTAAAGAACCAACAGAATGTGTGGGTGCATGCCAATGTGAATATTTTCAAGTTGAATTCTTTCCAATATTAGCAATAGCGAAACCACTAACTCAGGTAAGTTGCCAGTGTGTCATGCTCTGCATTGACTTGTATAAACCTTGTGGCTTTAACGCCATGCTACTTCCCACTTACTCTCAATACTTCTCAATTCAGTACTCAACTTGGAATTTGTCAGTGGGCATCTGAGCATGGTCAGCAGTTCGAACCTACCAGTCATTCCACGAGAGAAAGATGAGACTTTCTGCTCCTGTAAAGATTTACTGCCTCGGAAACCCTATACAGAGTCGCTCTGAGTTGGACTGACTCCACGGTACATAATTACCACCATCATCTGAGCACCCAGTTAGCAAAGCTGAATTATAGGATCTCCATTTTGCAAAAATGAGGTAATAAAGCCAAAGTGTAGCCTCAAGGTGAGAACACAGATTTTTCTCACAGGGCTAGTGGAAGCAGTTCTTTGGACACACCAACCTACTGCATGCATTCTCTTCTTTCCTTCATGCTCTTGGACTTTTTGACAAAGGACACTTATTGGTTGCCTGTGTAGTTTAAATGAGATGTGGGACTTTAAATGCAGACTCCACCATGCCCCCCCAAACCCAACTTATTTAACGTCCATCTAGAATGCCCTTAAATTTTTGTTAAAGCCACCTCTATTAATGATGTAGGTGAGAATGGTGATTCATTTTCCTTTAGTAATTTTCAAGGCTTTGTCCCAAGCTAAGTTTTTGCCAAGCAGTCTTCATCACCCTTAGCAGTTATGGAGAACTCTGTGTGAGTTGTTAATGTGCAGTACATATGTGGCCCACCTGCTGTACACTGAAGTGGTAAGAAATGAAACCGTATAACTTACCTTCAACACAATCAAAAACAGTCCAAGTCTGTTCTGCCAGCCTATACCATAAACACATGATTGCATATGCTTCCTACTTACGTAAGTGTCTGTATCTTGTGGTGTTGAAAAAGCTTTGTAGATATTCTTCCTCTCCTCTTGTCCATCCCTCATTCTGTGTTGAGTTAGTGAACATCTTACATAGAACTGCGGGTAACCAATACAAACTGATATCGAAATTAAAATTGGCAACATCATGGGGGCATTTAAATGATCAACAAATGTGTGTATGTCACCATATACCTTTTATAGTTAACTTTACATATCCAGGACGTTCATCATATAAAATCCCCTGATGTGATTTTTGAATTTTGTTGCTGAAGTAATCATGATTGGATGTACTCACACATCACTGACGCTGAAACATGGAAGCTTATTCCAAAAGTTCAGCAAGCAAAAGTGATGGTATCTTTCCCATCTTCAGTCATGAATTTGCAGGTAATTTGATTTGTGACAGACATATATGTTGTAATTGCTCCTAACAAACAAATTGAAACATGAACAGGTATCAATGTCATCATGAAAATTAAATTCTGGTATGTTATGCTAGTGTTCCTGAAAGAAAGAAAAGAAAGAAGGAAGGAAATAAAAGGAAGAGATTGCTGTAAAAATTCTGCATACAATCATCATAATAAATCTGTTGTGAAGCCTGAATGATGGAGCTCCAAAAGGAACAAGGAGAAAATGCCTGGAGCTGGTTGTAAATGGGTGGTGTCTCATTATGATGACTGTATCAGGAGTTTTGACATTAATTTCTACGCTGAAGACTCTCAAAGATTCCTATCTAGTGATAATCTGAGATTCTATTAGAAGTTTTCAGAGTTTTGATGTAACGCATACTGGATTTATTGAAGAAGTAATCAGTGATTCAAAATCCATGAGGGATATCAGTAGTGCATGCTGGGGATATCACAATATCACCTTGAAGACATGCTAGGGGGCAGGAAGAAAAGAATGAAGAGTGTATCTCCACTCCTTAGGATCTTGTCATGTGCGGTTCAGTCGGGTCTGACTCATAGCGACCCTGCATAGGGTTTCTGAGACTGTAAATTTTTACAAGCGCAGAAAGCCTCATCTTTCTCCTGAAGAACAGCTTGTAGTTTCAAACTGCTGGCCATTGAGATTAGCAGCCCGGTTCATAACCTTAGCAATGAAGCAGCAGTCAAGAAATCAAACGACATATTGCATTCGGCAAATCTGCTGCACAAGACCTTTTTAAAGTGTTGAAGGGCACAGATGTCAGCTTGAGGACTAAGGTGCACCTGAGCCAAGCCATGGTATTTTCAATAACCTCATATGCATGGGAAAGCTAGACAGTAAATATGGAAGACAGTAGAAGAATTAATGCATTTGAGTTATGGTGTTGGAGGAGAATATTGAAAGTGCCATGGACTGCCTAAAGAACCAATAGATCTGTTTTGGAAGAAGGGAAGCCAGAGAGCTCTTTGGAGGCCAAGATGGCCAAACTTCGTCTCTCATACTTCAGACATATTGTCAGAAGGGACCACTCGCTGGAGAAGGATCTCATGTATGGTAATGGTAAGGTGGAGGGTCAGAGAAAAAGAGGAAGACCCCCAACAAGATAGACTGGCCAAGTGGCAGCATCGATGGACTCAGTAGTAAGGTTGGCCTAGGAATGAGCAGTGTTTCGTTCGGCTGTGCATAAGGTCACTATGAGTCAGTACCGACTCAATGACACCTAAAGAACAGCAACAACAAAACAAAACAGAAAATTCAGTTGGCCAATAAACGTAAGAAAAGAGTCCTGGTATGGTGCTGTGGTTAATGTACTGGACTGCAAGGTTGGTTTGAACCTCAAGGTCAGCAGTTCAAGATCACCGGCTGCTCCTTGGATGTGATTTACAGGGTAAGCCTAAAATTGTGCTCTTCGGGCCTGCACATCTACCATAAACCCTCAGGTCACTGTCTCAGTTGGGTCAGCCTTTAGAAAAATTGTGAGGCAGGCAACTCTTGCTCTACATGGACATACTTTTACTTTCAGGGCCCCTTCTCTCTTCAGGTATCTAGTGCCTTCATATTGCTCCAAATCTCACCTTTTAAACAGAAACAGATCTGATCAACTTATTCACACTGATACAGATAAAGACAAATGCACTTTATGTATTAATTCATTCTACAAATATTCATTAAATACCTACTATGTACAAGGAGCTCTGGTAGCGTAGTGGTTACGAATCAGGCTGCAAACCATAAGGTCAGCAGTTCAAAACGACCAGTTGTTCTGTGGGAGAAAGATGAGGCTTTCTACTCCCGTAAAGATTTATAACTTTGGAAACCCTGTTCAGGGTCGCTATGGGTCGGAACTGACTCGACGGCACTTAACAACAACAACAATACACAAGGCAAAGTTGTTGGTTCAAGCTCACCAACTACTCCTCTCAGAAATCCTATATAGGGTCACAACGGGTCAGAATTGACTCAACGACACTTAACAACAACAACAACATATACAAGACATTGTGCTAGACTCAGTGTGGTCCCTGCCCACAAGGAAATCTAACCACACCTGTGTATTGATATCTTACCTAGCTCAAGATTATCCTAAAAAATTTCCTAATCCTCCAACTACAAGTTTTTTTTTTTCTGATTGATCAAGCACCTCTCTTTTCACTGATTTGTAATTATTTACGTGCTCTGTAGTTCCTACAAAAATTCCAGCACAGGGAACACAATGTATAAGTGGTGTGTGTTGAGGCAGTATCTGACCTCCTCTACCTTCGAGGGAGGAGAGTGAATCGAGATTATCATCCTCAGCCCCAGGCTAATTCCTATGAGGCAGAGGTCAGAAATGCTTCAACCTTCTGACTTTTCTACAAATTTTGATACCAATTGTTCCTCCCACTCTCTCCTCTGCTGGGTTTGATAATTCATTGCAGTGGTCACATAAAACTCACAAATCATATTCACAGTTATGGAGTTTATGAGGGCAATATTGTTGTTATTGTTGAATGCCGTTGAATTGGTTCTGACCCATAATGATAGGATTTCCAAAGAGCGGCTGGTGAGCTTGAACCCCCAACCTTGTGGTACAAACCGACCTTGCAGTCCAGTGCATTAACCCACAGCACTACATCAGGACAATAACACTACATGAGGGCAATAACAAGCTAAGGAAGGCTCAGGTTACAGCGTTTCAATCAGGACAGCCTCCTCTTTGCCATGCCCAGAAGTATGCCTCTCTCTGGCCCTTGGCCCCTCAACCTGGCCCCTTTCCTTGCATGAGCAAGTCTTACAAAGCTGTGTTAACTTGGCTCTTAAGTGCTCCAAGGCACCCCATTCTGCCAGCAAGCCTTCTGTTAAAAGGTACTCAGCTTTCTCTATCCAGAATCCCACCACGCTGTCTTCTAGTTCTGCTGCCTCTGCTGCTTCTCAACTACTTGTTGCCATTTCTCATTGTCTCCAATGTCACAGCTTTCTGTCTTCCAAATAGAGGAGATTCAGCCCATCCAAGCCAGGTTCAAAGGATGCATTCCACTCCTGCAATGAAATTCATTTTCCATTATAGAATGGCATGTTTTAAACCTAGCAGTAGCAAAACTGATCAATATACCTTATTTGCATGGCTACCAAACCCCTTTGATGGGTCATAAGAACCTCACATTTACTAGTCCTACACTGTAGGACTAGTGTGGCACTGTAGGATAGGCACTGGACTTCTAACTGCAAGGACAGGAGTTCAAACCCACCAGCGGCTCGCAGAAGCCCTATACAGGGTCATTATGAGTCAGAACCAATTCGACAGCACACAACAACAACAACAGCAATCCAGTAATTTGGTGGACGTTATAAAGACTATAGTTAGAAGGGTCATATTAAATAATTCACATCATCACAATGAGCAAAATCATAGTATTGGGTGTGTATGTACTGAATGGTTTGGGGACTAATTGGGCTTTCTGGTAAATGAGTAAAAGTGGATGTTTGCAAGTGAATCTGGTTAGTATCCCTTGTAGATTTTTTATCAAGACTTTGAAAATTAGTAGTTTCCAACAAAGTTTTATAGACCATAGATGTTCCAGGAAGAGAGGACTATTAAGGGATGGTGTGCAAAACCAAACGGAACATGTTTGAGGAAAAGCAAGTAATCCTAGAGCTCTGGTAGCCTAGCAGTTACGAAAAGGGCCGCTAACCTCAAGGTCGGCAGTTCGAAACTACCAGCGGTTCCGCGGGAGAAAGATGAAGCGGTCTACTCCCGTAAAGATTTACAGCCTTGGAAACCCTGTGTAGGGTCACTATGAGTCGGAAACGACTCCACAGTACTTAACAACAACAACAACCTGAAAGGAAGGTATGATGGTGGTGGTATGCCGTGGAGTCGGTTCCAACTCATGGAAACCCTGCATAGGGTTTCCGAGGCTATATATAAATCTTTACAGGTGCAGAAAGCCTTATTATCTGACTGATAGTTTTGAACTGCTGGCCTTGAGGTTAGCAGTCCAACTTGTAACCACAATGCTGCTGGAGCTTCTTGAAAGGAAAGTATACATATAAGAAATAATAGAAAATATGTTTGGAGAATGGATGGGGTTTCTATTGTAAAGAGCTTTGAAAACCGGGCAGGAGAGTTTGAAGCTAATTTGGGTAAGATTTGGGGGACATAGAAAAATTATTTCTCCCTGAAAATTCCTTGGGATCTAAGGCATTGGGGATGTATATACCAACAGAATAAGATCTGAGGAATGACACTGTGAAGTTAATGTTGTTGTTGTTGTTGTTAAGTGCCATTGAGTCGGGTCCGACCCATAGTGACCCTGTACAGGGTTTCCGAGGGTATAAATCTTTACGGGAGTAGAAAGCCTCATCTTTCTCCCACGGAGCCGCTGGTAGTTTCGAACCGCTGACCTTAAGGTTCGCAGCCCGATTCGTAACCACTACGCTACCAGAGCTCCTAGTCATGTTTAAACGTATTAACACTAGACATAGTGGTTTAACTCTTTGCAATTTAAGCAAAGTGATTCAATGACCAATTGAAGAAAGTATTTCTTTACACAGCATAAAGTATGCACATGAGACCTATTATTACAAGGGGATACAAAAAGAAAAGGAAAATAAAATGAAATCCATGGATGGTAGATCTATATAGAACAGATCTTCAGAAGCAAGCTTCTGAAGAAGACAGAAGTCAGACAACTACCATACTTTCCTACAAAATCCCTGGAATAATCCAGTAGAAACAGAACTGCATGAATGAGCTATAAGGAGACTTTGGGGGTAAATAAGGGATAAGTGGGTCTAGAAGCAGACACGGAGTTAGTATTCTTGTCAACCAGGATCAGAGATCAAAGAATAGTTACCATACATTAGAGACAAGGAAAGGTCCAGAAATAAAATGCCACTACTCTGGTGTGGCGCTGTGGGTTAATGCACTGGACTGCAAAGTTGGTTTGAACTTCAGTGTCAGCAGTTCAAGCTCACCAGCCACTCCTTGGAAACCCTATCCAGGGTTGCTATGGGTGGGAACTGGCATGATGGAACAGCAACAGCAACCAGAGCAGGTAAATGGCATCAGAAGAAAGTTCAGCAAGTTCCAACGTTGGCAAAAGGAATTAATGGGGCATATAACAGGGAAATCAGGAGCTCTAGTAGCGTAGTGGTTATGAGTCAGGCTGTTAACCTCAAAGTCAACAGTTTGAATCTAGCAGTCTGCTCCGTGGGAGAAAGATGAGGCTTTTTGCTCCTGTAAAGAGTTACAGCCTCGGAAACCCTACGCAGGGTCGCTACAAATTGGAACCGACTCCACAGCACACCACCACCACCACCACCATAGCAGGGAATAAACAGGAGTTAGAAGTCCTACGAAAGACACCGAAAAATTCAAGAAGTCAGCTAGTAGTGTTATTTATAGTGGGAGTCTTAGAAGAGATGATATTGTAGGTTCTTCCTCCTACACCAGAAACACGATTAGGCATATTGAACATTCTTTAAAACTGTAAACAAGTTACAGGAGGCAGTATGTTTCTTAAAAGAAGTGTGGGGAAGAAAGGAGGGCTCAATCTAAGCTATTTGTCTGGATTTGAACACAGCGCATTAAAATATTTTTTTCCCCCTCAGAGACTGTCTTCCTGGTTAATGGCTGTGTGTCAGTGGAAAGCCATGTTAACAGTATGAGGATCGTGTTCATGGGATACAGGGAATCTCCAGCACTGTCCCAGGAAAACAGATTCTGAACCAGAAGAGTCCAGTGTCTGGGAGCAGTGTCAGTTCCATTTCTTTGTTGTGGTTGTTAAGTGCTGTCGAGTCGGTTCCGACCCATAGCAACCCTGTGTAGGGTTTCCGAGGAGCAGCTACTGAGCTTGAACCAGAGACCTTGCAGTTCAAACGGCTTTGCAGTCTGGCGCATTAACCTACAGCATCACACCAGGACTCCATTTCTATAGAGGCGATGAAGTCACCTATTTCTCACCTAGATGCTGTAATAAGCCATTACAGTCTTTCTTTGCTCTATGCTCAAATTCCACCTTACCAGAGATGATTGACCAGACTATCTATCTATCTATCTATCTATCTATCTATCTATCTATCTATCTATCTATCTATCTATACAACAATCCTACATAAAAACACTTTTTATCCCTTTATCTTGTGTTATTTTTCTTCATAGAACTTTTCGTCATCTGATATGCAACCATTTAGTTGTTTACTGTCTGCCTCCAAGTGATAGAATATAAGGTCCATGAGGACAAGGGTTTTGCCCGTTTTGTACACTCATGTATGTCCAACACCTAGAACAGTGTCTTGAACACCATAGATGCTTAATAAATACCTGTTGAATACATGCATGAGTGAATGCCATCAAGAGCAGGAAGAAAGAGTAGGGATTATCTTCAAGTTCTGATAATTAGCAGCCGAGTGTGACTATAGAAGTTCTACAGGAACAATTACTATAGCCTCACGCTCTTAATCAGCAGATCGCAGTCTTCTCTCTACCAAATCATCAACATACACAGTAGCAACTTCCAGGGTCAGATCACCAAAAAGCAAGGTAAGCATGGGTCTATTTGAGCTCTGGTAGCGTAGTGGTTACGAATCGGGCTGGGAACTGCAAGGTCAGCAGTTCGAAACTACCAGCTGCTCCGCGGGAGAAAGATGTGGCTTTCTGCTCCCGTAAAGATTTACAGCCTCGGAAACCCTGTACAGGGTCGCTATGGATCGGAACCGACTCAACAACAACAACAACTAATCTGTAGTGAATAGTTTCACATTTTTTTCGCTACATCAAATGTTCTGTTTTGAAGTATGGCTGCCATTGATCTGTCTCGCTCCCAAACCTGCAGCATTCTCCTACAGAACAAAACTCTCTTTAAATTTATAGTCTCTGATAGGGACGGAGTACCTGTGATGAAACCCATGTGAAATTGCTCACAACAAATTAGTAAATAAGCACAAGTAAACCTGTGCTTACCAGTATTATTGGGTAAGTCATCCTTGCCTCTTTTCCCAGCTGTGACTTTCCCTTTCTAATCCACTGAGGTAATTACATGAAAATGCAAGTGAAGGAGGAGATGTTATCAAAGCCAGTCTTGAGCCAGCTGTAATTATTTTTAAACAAATCATTCCCAAATGTTGGTTGGTTGGTTGGTTATGTGCCATGGAGTTGGTTCCAACTATTAGCACCCCTGTATAGGGTTCTGAGGCTGTAAATCTTTACAGGAGAAGAAAGGCTCATCTTTCTCCTGTGGAGCCACTGGTTGTTTTGAACTGCTGACCTTGAGGTTAGCAGCCAGACTTGTAACCGCTACATTACCAGAGTTTTTAGTTATTGTAATAAGTGATTATAATGAAAGTCTCACAATTGTTTTCAGTACCAAGGTACTACACTATCACAGTTAAAATACTCAACCAGCCTGGCCAAATGAAAGTAATGTAAAATATTTCCGAAAACAGGGACAAAATCACCTGAAGCTACGAGAGAATACATTGGGCATGTCTATCTTATTATGTCTAGCAATTTAACCTGCTTCAGTACATATTAGTTTGGAATCACAAGTAGTATTGGTGTTTTAGGATAAGCACTGGACCACAAGTCCATTTGAACTGCAAGATCAGAGGTTCAAACCCATCAGCTGCTCCTTGGAAACCCTATACAAGGTCGCTATGAGTCAGAACTGACTGGATGGCCCTTGACAACAACAACAATTTAATTTAGTCTGCAAGTTTCTTTCCAGAGAAGAAATCCCTGTTGAAATTGAATGTCAGATATTGTATAAAAACTGTCTTTACCAGACATATATGATGAGAACTTTCTTTTTTTAAATGGATTTGTCTTCTTAAAACTCATGACATTTTTTTACAGAGCTTTATATTTCTTAAAAAACCTATTTTATACATACATATCTTCAGGTTGGCCCAGGATCGGATATTGTTTCGTTCTGCTGTGCATGTAGTCGCTATGAGTCGGTTCCGACTCGATGACATCTGACAACAACAACATCTTGAATTTGGAGTTTAAGCTTCTAGGAACCATTTCTCTCATTTTCCCACATGAAAAAAGGGTATATCTGTTCTAGAAAAGATTTCAATGTCTTTTCTCAATCCACTAGGAATTTTATATAATAAAGTTTTAGTGTACAATAAATTGTCAAATAGTCTCCATTTGCTAATCTGATTTGGAAGAAGTGTAATGACAGCTCACCACAGATATACTCTGGTGGGGAAAATGGACATATGACTAGCTAAGAATTCTAAAGATCTGACACACTCAGGACACACCATTCCAATACTTCCCTAGTTCAATCTTCCCTATAGCAGTGCTGTAGATGTAAGGTCATCACTGAGATTTTGTAGCAACTTAGGACTTAGGACCACTACTTGCCTGTCAGTGTGTTGTCTTACTGTGCTGACTTGCATGCTGCCGTGGTGCTGGAAGCTATGCCACAGATATTTCCAATTTCAGCCGGGTCACCCATGGCGGACAAAAAAAGTGGAGTGGAGTTTCCAGATGAATATAGATAAGGAAGAAGAACCAGGATGACCCAGTCTGAATAATTAGCCCCTGAACATTTTATGTATAGCAGCAAAACATTGTCTGATATAGTCTCAGAAGATGAGCCCCTTAGAGTAGAAGGTTGGGTCAGAGCTGTCTCCTCAAAATAAAGTCATTCTTATTTACATGATGCAATAAAGCCTTAGGGACTTCATTTGCTAATGTGGCACAGCTCAAAATGAGAAGGAATACCTACAAATATCCATAAATAATCAGGATGCAGAATATATGAATTATGAATCAAGAAAAATTGGAAGTCATCAAAAATGAAATGGAACCCATAAAGATAGATCTCTAGTGAGCTGAAATGGATTGGTATTGGTCAATTTGAATCCCACAAACATAGGGTTTTAAGTACCAGGAATGACATTTTGAAGAGGAACGATATTGCATTGATCGTCAAAAAGAACATTTCAAGATCGACCTTGAAGTAAAATGCTGTCTGTGATAGGATAATATGCATATGACCACAAGGAAGACCAGTTAATACTGTTATTCAAATTTATGTGCCAACCACTAAAGCAAATGATGAAGAAATTGAAGAACTGTACTAATTTCTAAAGTTGGAAATTGATCAAACATGCAATCAGAATGAATTAATAACTATTGGTGATTAGAATGTGAAAATTGGAAACAAAGAGTGAGAGTGGATAGACAAGTGTTTATGGCCCTGGTAATAGAAACTATGCTGTAAATAGCATGATAGAATTTTGCAAGGCCAGTAACTTATTCGTTGCAAATATCTTTTTTAACCAACATAGAAAGCAACTATACACATGACCTCACCAAATGGAATACTCTGGAATCAAATTGACTACATCGGTGGAAAGAGAAGACAGAGAACCTCAATATCATCAATCAGAATAAGGCTAGGGGTCAACTAAGGAAAAGTAATCAATAGACAAGTTCAAGTTGAAGCTGAAGCAAGTTAAAATGAGTCCACAAGAGCAAAAAGCAACCTAGATTATATCCCATCTGAATTTAGAGACCATCTCAAGAACATAGTTGATGCATTAGACACTACTGATTGAAGATCAGAAAAGATGTGGTATGACATCAAGAACATCCTACATGAAGAAAGCAAAAGTTAATTGAAAAGACAAAGGATGTCAGAAGAGACTGTGAAACTTGTTCTTGAACTTAGAGAAACTAAAATGATTGGAAGGAAAAATTCAAAAGGCAGCTTGATAGGATAAAGTAAAATATTATGAAATGTGCAAGGGTCTGGAGTTTGAACACCAAAAAGGAAGCATACAGTCAGTATTTCTCAGCTGGAAGAATTGATGAAAACATTACAAGCCTCTAGTTGCAATATTGAAGAACGCTATGGGAAAAATTTGAACAGTGCAGAAAGCATCAAAAGAAGATGAAAGGAATACACAGAGTATCTGTACCAAAAAGGGTGGATGAATGTTTAGCTATTTCAGGAGGCATCACATGAACAAGAATCAATGATACTGAAGGAAGAACTCCAAGCTGCACTGAAGGCATTGGCAAGAAAACGAGGCTCTCCAGGAATGGACAGAATACCTGTTAAAATGTTTCAACAAACTAAGGCAGCACTGGAACCACTCACTTGTCTATGCCAGGAAATTTGGAAGGTCTGACCAGCCAACTGGAAGCAAAACATATTTGTGCCTATTTCAAAGAAAGGTGAAGAATGAGGAAATTTTCATACACTACCCATAAGGAGCTCTGGTAGCGTAGTGGTTACAAATCGGTCTGAAAACCGCAAGGTCAGCAGTTCAAAACTACCTGCTGTTCTGTGGGAGAAAGATAAGGTTTTCTGCTCTGGTAAAGATTTACAGCCTCGGAAACCCTGTACAGAGTCACTATGAGTTGGAACCGACTCTATGGCACATAATTACCACCATTCTTAATATCAACCAAACATCTATCAGTGTGTCATACTGTGTCCATTAATAATCAGAACATATACTGTACAAAGTATGAATCTAAAATAATTGGAAGTTGTCAAAAATTAAGTGGGATGCATAATGATTGATATCCTAGGCATTAGTGAGCTAATATGAACTAGTATTAAACATTTTGAATCCAATTATCACAAGATTTACTATGTTGGGAATGACAAATTGAAGAGGAGTGGGATCGCATTAGTTTTAAAACAAACAAACAAAAGTCTACCTTGAAGTAAAATGCTCTCTGTGGTAGGATAATATCAATACACATACAAGGAAGATCAATGAATACTACTATTATTCAACATAACGCACCAACCACTAAAGCCAGAGATGATGAAATTGAAGAATTCTCACAACTTCTGAAGTCTGACATTGATCAAACATGCAATTATGATGTATTGATAATTACTGGTGATTGGAATAGGAAAGTTAGAAGCAAAGACGGAGGACCAGTAGTTAGAAAATATGACCTCGGTGATAGAAATCATGCTGGAGATTGCATGATATAATTTTGCAAGATTGGCATTGTATTCAATGTACATACCTTTTTGCAATAGCATGAAAGGTGACAATACACACTGACCTCACCAGGTGGAATACACAGGAATAAAATTCACTACATCTGTGGGAAGAAATGATGAAAAAGCTCAATGTCATCAGCCAAAACAAGGCCAGGGCAGAATGTCAAACAAACCATCAATTGCTCACATGCAAGTTCAAGGTGAAGATGAAGAAAATAAAAATAAGTCCATGAGTTCCAACATATGACATAGAATGTATCCCACCTGAATTTATTTAGAGATCAACTCAAGAACAGATTTGATGCATTGATCACTAATGACCAAAGACCAGAAGGAAGAAAGCAAAAGGTCATTAAGAAAGACAGTAATAAAATAAAAAAAATTGTTTTAAAGACAAATTGGATGTCAGAAGAGACTCCGAAACTAGCTGAGAGTATAGAAGCTAAAGCAAATGGAAGAAATTAGGAAGTAAAAGATCTGAAAAGAAATTTTCTAAAGGTAGTATGAGAAGACAAAGCATAGTATTATAATGAAATGTGCAACGACACAGAGTTAGGAACCCCAAAGGAAAGAACAGGTTCAGCATTTCTCAAACTGAAAGAACTGGAGAATAAATTCAAGCCTGGACTTGCAAAGGATTCCATGAGAGAAATATTGAAAAGAAGATGGAAAGAATACAGACTCACTGAACCAAAAAGACGCTGCTTTATGGGAGTTCGGAATAGTGTGGTTGGGAACCACGCCAGTGAGAGGCTGGGGTTCTGCTTCAAGGCTTTGGTGCCTGGATTCTGGTGGGTTCAACTCCAAACCCACAGAATCCACAGAGCCACCAGACCAGCATTAGTCTAGCAGAAACCCTGATAACCAGTCACCCTGCCCTCAGCTGTCCCGAGGTCCTAAGAGACACTGAAACCAATTCCATCAAGTGCCTCCACAAACTACTTCACGGTCCTCCATGAACTACTTCTGAATTGAGTGCACTGAATTTAGATAACACCAAGTTATCTAAGATAACACCTATAGGAAATCTATCTAGGGCCAGGAACTCTGTGGTCACATCCACCATACACCACCTCATGAGATGCTTGGCTGTCAGCAGATACCCTCGACCCCACCCCTCCACCCTCCAAAGTTTTCTCCTTTTTGGGTCTAACAGCTGCACTTTTTTGTTCTTTTTGGTTTTTGTTTT
>NW_006408701.1:5744405-5749581 GCF_000296735.1 Chrysochloris asiatica
AAAGGACGTATTTGCATTAGGCAAATCTGCTGCACAAGAACTTTTTAAAGTGTTGAAAAGCAAAGATGTCAGCTTGAGGACTAAGGTGCACCTGACCCAAGCCATGGTATTTTTCAATAACCTCATATGCATGGGAAAGCTGGACAGTGAATAAGGAAGACCGTAGAAGAATTGATGCTTTTGAGTTATAGTGTTGGAGGCGAATATTGAAAGTGTCATGGGCTGCCAGAAGAACCAATAGATCCGTTTTGGAAGAAGTGCAGCCAGAATGCTCGTTGGAGGACAAGATGGCCAAACTTCATCTCTCGTACTTCAGACATATTGTCAGGAGGGATCAGTCACTAGAGAAAGATATCATGTTTAGTAAGGTGGAGGGTCAGAGAAAAAGAGGAAGACCCCCAACGAGATGGATTGGACATCAATGGACTCAGTAGTCAGGTTGGCCCAGGATTGAGCAGTGTTTCGTTCTGCTGGGCATAAAGTCACTATTGGTATGTACCTACTCGATGGCACCTAACACCGACAACAGTCTCTATTTTTCTTTTTCCTTCTTTTCTTCTATTTCTAATTTCCCCTATTCTTCTTCTTGTGTTTTTTTTTTTTCCTTTTGATCTTTCTTTACTACTCTCTACTCTATCTCTTTTCACCTTCCCTATCCCTGATTTTTCTAAGCAGTATTTTTTTCTTAAACTCTTCCTTTTATTTTATCTCTTACTTTTCTCTACTATATCTCCATTTTTCTGTCCTTCAGTACTCATTTTATTATCATATTATTTTTTTCTGGTCACTCCTGTTTTTATTCCTTTTTTCTTATATTATTTTATCTTTTCATTGTTGGGTGCTTGCTTGTTCTTTTTTTGTTTTCTTATGTGTGGTTGGCTGGGTGGGGTGTTCTGGAATTAACTGAAAAAGAATTTTAAAAAATGATATTTATCTACCTTCAAAGGAGTGACAGAAAGATTGAGGAAGTAAGGATAATGCAGAAAAAACTTTAGAAAAATTCAGGAAAACATTACAAGAACAGACAAAATAAATGCAAAATCATAAATGTTACAGAACCTGCAGTTAGAAATCCAGAAGACAGGTACAAAGATTTCAAAAATGGACAACACACTGAAAGCACAAAAAAGTAGATTGAAATCAATGGAAGCCTGAATTAGTAAGCCTGGGTAAATGCGCTGGACTGCAAAGTCAGTTTGAACTGCAAGGTCAGCAGCTGAAGCTCACCAGTCACTCCTCAAAACTCCTATACTTGGTCGCTATGGGTCGGAACTGACTCAACGGCACTTAACAACAACAATAAATATGCCAGGAGAATTTATGAAAAAATATGATAAAAGCCTAGGAGTTATGAGGGACACCATGAAAAGGAATAATTTACAGGTGATCAAAATTCCAGAATAGGAAGAGACAATAAAAAGCACAGAGAAATTTGTCAAAGAGTTGTTGGAAGAAAATTCCCTAATACCATAAAAGATGAGAAGATACGTATACAAGAAGCTGAACAAACTTCAAACAAGATAGATTAAAAAAAAAAAAAAAAAGGCATATCATAATCAAACTTTCCAAAGCCAAAGACAAGGAAAGAATCCTGAGGGCAGCTTCTTTTTAGTATTTAGGAAATACTAAATTTACCTACAAAGGAAAACTAATAAGAAGAAGCTCTGATATATCATCAGAACCATGAAGGCAAGATGACAATGGGATGACGTATACAAAACTCTGAAAGAAAAAAATTGCCAACCAACAATCATATACCCAACAGAGTGAAACTAGGATATTTCCAGATAAACAGATAGCAAAGGAATTTGTAATAACCACACCAACTTTACAAAAAATACTAAAGGGTGTTCTCTGGACTGAGAACCAACAACAGCAGACAACAACCTAAGATTCACATACATGACAACACCACCCAGAACTCAATCCAGAAGTATTTAAAGTAAAACAAATCTACAAGACTGAAAACATGGAACCAGACATATTAATTTATAATGAAGTCAACAGCAAAGTAAAAAGAGAGAATATTGTAGATACAGAATTTCCAAATGGCAAGGAAGTCAAGTAGATATCAAGATACAGCCAACAGTTTTAAGCAGGGGGAAAAATAAGTTAGCAGGTAACTTCAAAAAAAATCAATGTATCTTCACGTCAAAATTAAAAAGATGAAAATCAGAAAGATTTATTAAATATGAAGACAACAGATATGAAAATGAAAGAAAACCCACAAATAAAATGAACTCAGTACAGAAAATTATGGGGAACAAAGAAACCAGAAGCACCATTAAAAAAAAAAAAAAAAAAAAACACCAAATGACAGCAGTCAATTCATACCTGTTGATAATTACACTGAATATAAATGGACACATACACAATTTAATACTATGCAACATTGAAGAGTAACAATGAATCTGCAAAACACCTCACGACATGCATGAACCCAGACGACAGTATGCTGAGTAAAAAAAGTCAGTCACCAAAGGACAAATGTTGTATGAGACCACTGTTGTAAAAAGTTCAGAAAAAGTTTTCTTGATAAAAGAAATTCTATAATGGGGGTAAGGGGGGATGGAAAATTATTCATGAACTAGAGTGTTAACATGAGAGACAGGACAGGCAATATACAAGAAGAGGAAAATTGCCAGAGGAAAGATGATGGTAGTTGTAGACACAGGAGGAATTCAAGAGTTAAAGAGAATAGAGGTAAATACTGTTAATTGATGGTATGTGGAGGGGATTGCAATCATTGTAATGAAGCAAACTAAATGACTTGTTGAATGTCAAACTGATGATCTGCTCTGTAAACCTTCATTCATTTCACAATAAAAAGTTTTAAACAAACAAAATAATATATGTCTGACATAAATGTGGTGAAGATTTTAAATTAAATGTGTGTTACAAAACAGAAGCTAACACAAAATAGAAGCAGAATAGGTCATAACCACAAACCAATTTGAAATAGAAGTATGGTAATGTATTTTGGAAAGCACATTAAGGTGTGTAGAAATAACTTTAACATATTTGTTTATGCTTGCTCAAATATTTTCTCATGGTTTAAAAGTATACACTTACATATTTAATTCTGGCCACTAGAATGCAACCACTTTCAGTAATTCAACTAGAAAGAATTTGGGCTCTTAAGGCAAATACAAAGTTCTTTTAAAAATGGTTTAGAGCAACAAATTACTTAGAAGCAATGACTTATTTAAAGGTCAGTCAAAAAATTGAGATATAAACTGTCCATTTAACGCACTACTAAGAAACATATTCAGTGAAATAATCTGATGAAGCTGTTTTTTTACTTTGAAACCCTATACAGGGTCGCCATGTGTCAGAACTGACTCAACGGCACTTAGTAACCACAATAACAGCATATTCTTGGTTAATATTCTCATATATTCTAGCTACTCCCTTTTCTTCAGTTTTAACTGGAGCTAGAGTGGGTAATCTGGGATGCGTTAGCTGAAGCACAAGCTTATAGGGCTGGTACTAAGACTATAGGTCCAAAGTTTGGAGTCATGGCAGAATATCTTACCAGGAATAGAACAGACTATCATGTGAATCAGAGTCAGAGTTCTTGAGACAGCTCTGAAACTGAGTCAGTGGCATCCAAGACTGGTAAGTCTAAAGGCCTGAGAACTGGGACCATGCTAAGAATCGACAACCAGGAAAAAAACTGGAACAAAATAAAAGAAAGTCATGAGTGAAAGAAAAAAGAATTTGACCATTTTTGTGAAGAAAAGTAATTCAAGATGGGACACTTAATGAGATTTGCTGACTTAAAAACATGAGATTGAAATGGATGTCAATCCATTTTAGAAGCTTCTACCCTAAGATAAAGGAGCTCTGGTAGCGTAATGGTTACCAATCGGGCTGTGAACCGCAAGGTCAGCAGTTCGAAACTACAAGCTGTTCCACAGGAGAAAAATAAGGCTTTCTGCTCCCATAAAGATTTACAGCCTCAGAAACCCTGTACAGGGTCACTATGAGTCGGAACTGACTCCACAGCACATAACAACAACACCCTAGGATAATAGAGGGCTTTTTGCCATGATGCCCTCTGTAGTGCAGTGAATAACTTAATATGGCTCTTCTAGCTGATGTGTTTGTGACTCTCACAAAAATGGTTGGGTGGAACTATGCAAATATGGTGTTCATGTCCCACTAAGGAGAGTAGACAGTCTGCTAAGAATGCAAATAAGGTGGATGAATTGCTTGTGGGAGTAGGACCATGCAAATAAGGTATATGGAACCCTAACAAGGGGACTGGTCAGTTTTGCCATCTGCTTAGGCTTTTAAAAAGAGACCCAATCCTAGAGCAATGAAGGTAACACTTCACTACCACGAAAAAGAAGAGACAGGAATGGAGCATGTCCTTTGGGTTCAGGGTCCATATGCTGAGAGCATCCTAGACATAACAGACAGAGAGAGAGAGAGAGAGCTGAAACACCAGAGATGGTGCAAGACAGCAAGAAGCAGGAGAAAAGCAATTGTTGTTGTTGTTAAGTGCCGTCGAGTCGGTTCCGACCCATAGCGACCCTGTACAGGGTTTCCGAGGGTGTAAATCTTTATGGGAGTAGAAAGCCTCATCTTTCTCCCGCGGAGCGGCTGGTAGTTTCGAACCGCTGACCTTAAGGTTCGCAGCCTGATTCGTAACCACTACGCTACCAGAGGAGAAAAGCAATAGCAGGAGCAAACTCTGGAGACTGGTATGAGACATCACAGTGAGCTTCCTGCCTGGCCAAGGGAATAAGGTGGTTACACTGGGTATGCTGACCCATAATGTGAGAAAGCTGAGTATGTTCAAACAGTAGGCTTCCTGCAGAGTGGGGGTGCTTCCAGGTACTTGTTGACTTTCCCACCCACAGAGCAAGAGAGCTGAGCTCCTTCAAGCTGAGGTTTACTGGTGGATTGGGGTGCATCTGGGCACTTATTGGCAGAGCTAAAGAGTTTTGTAACACTTGCCTAAGCAGGTAGAGGCTGGGCTGAGGGGCTGAGGAACTGAGGACCAGAGAGAGACCTGCCTGTGAGCATAGTTGAGAAGAGGCTGTCGTTTTTGGTGGGTTTTTTTAAATAGTTTTCATGGGAGAACTTTAGTTTTACATTCATTCCATTGTATATCATCTCATTGCCATGGTTCCAATCCCCTCCATGCATCATCAACCACCCAAAGGGT
>NW_006408701.1:5751351-5773502 GCF_000296735.1 Chrysochloris asiatica
AGTATTTCTCTTTTTGTGACTGACTAATTTCACTCAGCATAATGTCCTCAAGGTTCATCCATGTTATGCGGTGGCTTACCGCTTCCTTGTTATTCTTCAATGTAGCATAATATTCCATTGTGTGTATGTACCACAATTTGTTTATCCATTCTAGAAGAGCCTGTATTGATTAAAGAACTATATCCTGAGTTTTTCTGAATGGAATTATTTTCCTAATAAACCCCAGAACTGTGACTATGTTCTGTGTGATCACTGCAGCAAAGGATCGAACCCAGCAGAGAACCAGAGAATGCCGTGGGAGGGATGGAGGGTGTCAGAATTGATAAAGAGTTTGGAAGGTAGAAAATGTCTGACCTTAGTGATGGTAATGGTGACTCACTGTCTTCCTCATGAAATTATAGAGCCTCTGATGCCACCATGTCATTTTTATACTCACCTATTCACACAGTTAACTCAACTGGTTAGTGGGGGCTATTATATTTGATCCTTCCATAATCAATTCATAATTTAAGTTGCTGGTATGAACTGAGCATATATTATATGATGGGAAAATGCTAAACATTATCCCATTTGTTCCTTACAAAAACCTAACAAGTAGGTACTAGACTTCTCAGTATTTTGAAAATAAGAAAATTAAAGATCAGGGAGGTTAAATAGCTTGCCCATATTCAGTGGGTGGGTAGTAAGAGAGGAATCCGGGTGAGCTGTCTTACAAATATGCATCATTAGCCATAACAGGGCCTGGATGTGTGTGGCCCAGAGCAAATCCATTACTACCCAAGGAAAAAAACACAACAATTAAGGCCAAGAACTGATGATGACCTTCTTGTTGGGCACGTGTCCTTTTGGCTGCCAAATTTCACAATAGAACTCAGCATTAAATGGTAATTTAAAGATCTATTTAATTGGTAATTTGGAATAGCTACCACCCAACAGCTATTAAAAGCTCAGTGGAGAAAACAATATTTATGGAGGTTTGTATGTTTTTGTTTTTGGTAAAGGCATTGTGTTTTACATTACTCAGTGTCCTTACTGTTAGGAATAATGACATTTCTCCAGAGAAAATTAGTTAGATTTGGCTAGTTGATGTTTGCTTTTATTGCAGGAGTATGATGGTGGTGCCCTGTGGACAAAGTACACATTAGAACTACCTGGGTGGATTTTTATCAGTAGGGATGCTTGAGCCCAACACTCAGGGATTCTAATACACACTGTTTAATTTAGGCCTAAGTATAAGCATTTTCAGTCTCCTCATGATTCCAACATACAACCAGAGTTGAGAACAACTGATACAGTCAATTAGGTTTAGAATTTTCCTTCTTTGAGAAAATGCTGGAAAGCTTAGAAAAAAAACCACTGTGATTCACTCTTAGCCGGTGTATAAAGATGCTAAGGTATGCAGTTTTTATTAGCCTCATTCCTGGCTCCATTTTTTGTCCTCACCCTTGCTTGTTTTTCATTTTTATTGTGAATTGAGTAAAGGTTTACAGTAAAAAATATCAGGTTTACATTCAACAAATCATACACTTTATTTCATCTCAATGAACAGTCCTCCCACTTCTTCCCTGGGGTTCCTATTTCCATTTCACCCTCCTTCCCAACCCTTCTCAACTTGGTCCTTAGGGAAATGTTGTTGCCCTTTGATCTTGAATGGCTGACCTTTCCATGGTGTGAGCATACTTTACTAGTGTTGTTTCCCTCCCTATATACCACTGCTTGGCTGAAAATCAGAGCATGAGGGTGAGTTCCTTTCCAGACAGGAAGAGTGGTCGAAAGCCATAATCTTAGGTTCCTCCAGTCTCTTTCTGACTAGTAAGTCTGGTCTTTTTAAAAATAATTTTGAGTTTGGTTCCAAATTTTCTCCCACTCTATCCAAAGCCTTCTAATGTGAGCCCTTTCAGAGTAGTTGGTAGTGATAACCAGACACTATCATGTTTTTCTGGTTTCAGAGTCATAGAGACCGATGTTCATATGTTCCATTGGTCCGTTGGACTAATTGATTCCAAGCATCTCCAATTCTCTTTACTCTTCATTCTTCGCACATGGAGAGACCAACAGCTGAAACTTACATAGCCGCTCATAGCTTTTAAGATCCCAGACGCAACTCACCAAAGTGCCACATCCTTGTTTTTATCCTTTTAGTCTCATGTACTGACAGGAGTTTGTTTCACGTCAATATTCTGTTACAAAGTTACCTAGATTTTTGGCACATATTGATGTACACACTTAATATAAAGAAATCATTTCTATTATGGTCACTCTCAGCTTCTGCAAATTTTGAAAGACATAAAGTTCTACTATTGTTTGCACTATTGATCTTTTAGTTAATGAGTATCTGCATGTCACTGACTTGGTTCACTCTTGGGTCATGACTTGAACTACATGTTTCTGTTCCTCAATAACACATAGATATCCATATATTTTTTCTAATATAGCATGCTGTCTTCGACTAAGGACAGGATTCAAGAAAGGGAACTTTGGGTGATTTTACTGCTTCTGCAACTAGATGCTCATTGACAAGCCAATTAACACCTTTGAATTTCAAGTGCTGTTTGTATTTATGTAACCCTAAAAAGACCTGGAGACAAGTGCTAATGAGGTTACATATCTTTCCTTGGATCAGAAATAAAATATATGGGTATCAGATATGATTTTGCCATTTAGGAATTAAGCCTTTTTTTTTTCCTTAGATTGTAATGAGTTAGAACCAAGTATTCATGATGATAACTTCAATCTTATCACTCAATAATATAAATGTTTAAATTTAGAATCCCTTGTTAAAAGTCAAAGCAAATACTGATTGTATTGAATTAATGAAGCCGTGAAGATCCAGTCAGAAAATAATTGAATGCAATAAAAAAATTACGTCAGAAAACTGAAAGGGTAAAAAGGGAACACGGAGGAACCACAGACATAGTAGTGGCAGGAAGCTAATCCACCTAAGGCTGAGGGATTCTTTGATTTTTATTTATTTTTATTTTTGTTAAGGGAGAAGACCTGGTTAGATAGAGGGATAGAGTGACCATTTGAAGCAAATCTATATCCTACTCTTCACCTCCGCCACTGGGACTCTAGACCAAGTAACTATCATTTCTTGCTGAAGCTCATTCAGTAGCTTCCTAACTGATATCTATTTTCCCACAAGTAATTTATGCTCTGTTTATGATCAAAAGTTATTTTTTTTAAGTCAAAATTCAGACCATTCTGCTTTGCTGTTTGAAACTCTAGAATGACTTCTTTCTGCTTTTGAAAAGAAAATCCAAATTCAAGTTTCTGTGGCCTACAGGAAGGTGCATGTTCCCACTCCTGCCCATCTCTCTAGCTTCTTTTCAGTGTGTGTTCTCCCTTGTGCTTTGCAGTCCAGCCACACTGACCCTCTTTTCAGCTTCTCAGATGTGCTGATTCATCCCACTACAGCACATGCTACCCATTTTCTGGAAAGCTGCTTGTCTTTACTTCCTCAAGGAACCCTTCCCAGATTAGGTGGGTCCCCCTTGCTATATATTCACAGGAAACCAAAGCACTCTTCACTCTTTATAACCAGACACTTGTTTGGTGAACTCTGAGTCTCTCATTAAACTGAAAGCTCTTTCAAGGCTAAAACTTTCCATCTTGCTCACTATCCTATGCCCTGCATGAAGCACATAGTAAGTGCTCAACACATACTTTTTGAGTAAACAAGATAATGAACTGCTTTAATCACAAGGGCTTGGTCTTATCATTCCCCAGCCCAGAATAAGCACTGGACTGCTAACCACAAGGTCGGTGGTTCAAACCCACCAGCCACTCCTTGGAAACCTCATAGAGGGTCCCTATAAGTAGGAACTGGAGTCCTGGTATGGCGCTGTGGGTTAATGCGCTGGACTGCAGAGTGAGTTAGAACCACAAAGTTGGTGGTTCAAACTCACTAGCTGCTCCTCGGAAACTCTATACAGGGTCACTATGGGTCGGAACAGACTTGACAGCACTTAACAACAACAAAAATAACAAGTAGGAACTGACTCTACAGTACTTAACAACAATAGTGCCTAGTGCAGTACCAGGCAGTAGGTATTCAGTGAATGTTTGTTAGAATACCAATAGGCGTGATACCAGAAGAGGCTGGATTATTTTTCCTTTAATTATCTAGTTGGCAGTGGGTACCATATATGTGTATGTGTGCTGGTGGTGGTTATGGGCCATGGAGTCAGTTCCAATTCATAGCAACCCTGTGTAGAGTTCTCAAGGCTGTAAATCTTCATGGGAGCAGGAAGCCTCATCTTTCTCCAGCAGAGCAGTTGGTAAATTCAAACTGCTGACCTTATAGTTAGCAGTCCAACTTGTAACCCACTACACTACCAGAGCTCCTTATATGTGTATGTAGAAGTAACTTAATTATATTGGAATTAGTAAATGATTGCTCAGCAGAGCAGGTCTTGTAGGAAAGTGCTGATATCTATGAATTGAGCAAGACATTTTAGTCTCAAGAGTCAATTCCAGTATTCCCCTATCCATTCCCATAAGATTTCATTGGTCTGTGTCCAGTGGCCTGAATGAAAACGCTTATATTACAAAGTAAAAAGAAAAAAAAAACACAATAAGACTGGTGATGTATTCTTAAAATATGAAACATCATCAACATGACATGCTATTCACGTGTGAATCTATTTATAATCTATAATTCCTCTTTTTACATAAAAGCCAAAAAGCTGATTTCCAAATTTGCATCTATTTGTCAGTAAGTCACATAACTACAGTTATTTGTCAGTGTACCAGTGACAATTTTATGATGATGTAAGGCACTCTGCTCTTTGTAAAAGATGTAAGCAATCTTGGAATATAAGTTTTCCAGACCACTGAGATATATTAATATGTAAACCTAATTATATTTTTCTTTTTTAAGTGATTACAATAAAATTAATTAACACTAGTGATAATACTGTTGTGGCACTGCAGGGTTGGTTTCAACTGTAATGTAGGTGGTTCAAGCTCACTAGCTGCTCCTTAAAAACCCTATACAGGGTAGCTATGAGTCAGAACTGACTCAAAGGCACTTAAAAACAACAACAGTGGTAATACCCACCCTTAATTGAATGGTAAATTTATACCAGGACCTCTAATTAACTTAGGTCTATGGGGTAGGTACATGTCTTTCGTTGTTGTTGTTAAGTGCCATCGAGTTGATTCCAACTCATAGCGACCCTGTATAGGGTTTCCAAGGAGCACCTGGTGCGTTTGAACCTCCAACCTTGTGGTTCAAACCGATCTTGCAGTCTAGTGCTTTATCCCACCGCATTACGCCAGAATGTCTTTGGCTCCATTTTAATGTACAGTGAAACCTGGGAAAGCCAGAACTCAAAAGGACTGTTTCGCTTTTCTGGGTCTGCAAAGTTGTCCGCCTTTGACAGATTGTAACCTTACCACTTTTCTATAATTTTCTTTTAGTGGGAAATATCTGAGTTTTCATGCTCTCCCAGGTTTCCACCTTACAAAAAGTTTACTGTATAAAGAACCTGAAGCTTTGGGATGTTAAAGCACTACTCTGGAGTCACCAATTGAATCCATTCTCCAGTACCAAGTCACAAAGGGCAGGGTTGCTGCTAAAGGGTTTACTGGTCACATGGCCTTTTTTTTTTCTTAAGCCAACTGACTCCTGCTTCACCCTTAACCCCCTCAATTATCCTTGTCCTTTGGGGGGGGGGGAAATGTTTATTTTTGTCCTTCTTGACACTGCTTTGGGAATCTACACACCACACCAATGACTGTGTCAGAGAATTATTCTGAACTACTCAGAGACATGATCTCATCATAGATGGATTTTAATTTCATGTTTTTGTTCTGGCAAGGCAACAGATTACATGTAATATTCATGTCTCTCTCACAGTAACCACATTGGACAGGAGAGGGGATAGTGTGTCTCAGTGAAAAAGGCCAGGTCTGGGATTCTTCTTCCTACTCTTCCAAAAACTAGCTGTTTTATATGAGGCAAACCACTTAAATTTTTCATTCCTCAATTTCAGGCATTTGAATAAGTTGATTATCTCCCTATCTCTAAATAGTTCTGGCTACATTATTTTCCTTCTAACTGAAGTCTACTTTTTAAATTCAGAAAAAAAGATGTGAAATAAAAACACTGTAATCTTATTCTAAGCAGTAGTAAAAAAAGACAAAAGTTAGTCATTGTTTCTCTCTCCTTGGCATCTACACAATCCGCTGAGACTAGAATTCAGATATTTGCTGTTGTTGTTGTTGTTAAGTGTCATTGAGTAGGGTCCAACCCATAGCGACCCTGTATAGGGTTTCCTAGGAGTGGTTGGTGAACTTGAACCTCCGACCTTGTGGTTTAAATCGACTGCAGTCCAGCGCGTTAACCCACAGCACCACACCAGGACTGAGGTATATTCAGACCAGAATTCAGATATAATAAAGCAAAAACCAAACACACTGCCATCAAGTCAATTCCGACTCATATGACCTCACAGGGCAGGGTAGAACTGCTCCATAGAGTTTCTGAGGCTGTAAATCTTTCTCTCATAGAGCAGCTGGTAGGTTTGAACTACTGACCTTTTGATTAGTATCCTATTGCTTAATTCACTTTGCCACCAGCACCCTTTCAGAAATAATAGGATCCTCAAATAGTAATGGACCCCTGTTGTTAAGCTGTAGGATCAGCACTGACTTCTTCAAACTACAAAGTCAACAGTTGAAACCCTATATAGGGTCGCAGTTATTCGGAATCGACTCAATGGCACATAACAAAAACAACAAAAAGTAGTAATAGTAATCCCATTACTCTAAAAAAAAATGAAGAGAGAAATAAAACTCTGAAAGTAACTATATAGTGAGGTTGTTGTTGCTGTTAAGTGCCGTTGAGTTGGTTCTGACTCATAACGACCCTGTATAGAGTTTCTGAGGGGTGGCTGGTGGGTTTGAACAGCCAACCTTGTGGTTAGCTTGCTGTTGTCATTGTTAAATGCTGTTGAGTAGGTTCTGACTCATAGCGACCTTGTATAGGGTTTCCGAGAAGCAGCTGGTGACCTTGAACCGCTGACCTTGCAGTTCAAACAGACCTTGCAGTCCAGCACATTAACCTGAAGCGCCACACCAGGACTCCAATTGTGGTTAGCAGTGCAGTACTTATCCTGTAGTGCCACACCAGGACTCGAGAGGGTAGGAGTAATTTACCAGCGTTCTTTCTTAATACATTTTTGTTGAACTAATAAGTGTATGCTGCTGAATTTTTCTGGTGCACATATTTATCTCATCCCTATTCATATGGTCTCCAGATTTAAATCTGGTAGTCTTAGGTGTCCATTTGTAGGGCTAGAATCAACCAGAAAACCTGTATATTTCTGATAATGGTCTCTATTTGTGAATGGTTCATAAATCCATGGTATATCCAAATTGTTGTTGTTGTTGTTAAACCCTGTATAAGGTTTCTGAGGAGCAGCTGGTGGGTTTGAATCACTGAACTTGTGGTTTACAGTCCAGTGCTGATCATACAGCGCCACACCAGAAGTGCATATCCAAATTAGATGGGACGTGATATAATTTTAAGAAACAAAGCAAAAATGAGCCTGAATAAACAGGACATAAGCTCCGTGAGGACACTTCCCTGTCTGTTTTGTTTGACATTATATACCCATTTCCTAGCACAGTACCTGGAGCATTGAGCTGTCTGCTGCTGTGAAGATTGAATGCCTTGGAAACCTTATACAGGGGTCACTATGAGTCAGAATTGACTGGATGACAGTTTCATTGATTCTAGGTATGTTTGTTGAAGAAAAGGGGGAACAAAAGCAACATCCCATACTTTTATTATACAGCGATCACCATATTACCATTCAGCTACATAACTGTCAGATGTTTTTTCTGTATTTAACAATACACTCTGTCTTTCATTGTCTCATAATATTAGAGATCATAGGAAAGCCAACGTTCTTGTAGTACAAAGGCTTTTGTTTGTCAGTAGAAATTAACTACATGAGACAGATAGCTATTGGCTTTGTCTATTTCCTTTTAATTTACCCTAATATGGAAGTATATGTGTGTTTGTGTGTGTACATATACCTACACATATATAGATTCTCATGTTTATGATGTGAGAGGCCATCTTTTCCGAGGAACAGAGAGATTGAGGAAAATGAAGAGGAAGTTTGTACCAGAGCTGCACTGCCTTGTTAAAAGTTGGAAACAGCCTTTGTCTTTAATTAGAATGTAAATAGATTTCTCAAAGGAAGTGGAGCCTTATCAAAATACTTGAGTCCACAGAAGATAAGCATGAGAAGAATAAGATAGTTTGATGTTCAATTGGGAAGTTTTATGTTTTAGCTCTCAGGTTCCCCATTCTTTGAAAGATCTTATCCCTTGTCCTTCCATTGACATTCCATTCTTCACTGATGGAGGATCTGTGTGAATCTCTTTGCTGGCTTGACATCAAGACTTTGAAACAGAATTGTCCATTAATGAGGCTTAATCAGAGAAGGGAAAGGAAGAATACTGTCCAAGGAGCTACCCTGATTTTATTTGGACAGTAGGCTTTGTGACTACTTGATGGACTAGAACGTTCTGATTTAATGGCTTTAATTGTCCTTTAGCAGTTGGCGCAGGATTGGGCACGTAGTATGAAATTCAGAAATGGACAGCATCTGAGGTGAAATTCAATTTCATCATTCAACTGAATGTGAAAATAAGGAAAATTGCAACCACATTTAAAACCAGTCAGGAAAACCCAATTAAAAGTAGCAACTAAGATGAAATGAGCTTTACGATTTATTGAATGTAAAACTGATCTGCTCTGTAAATCTTGACTCAAATTCACAACAAAAAGTTAAAAAATTTAAAGTAGCAATTGACTAAATTTATATTTGCTGTATTATCTAATACTTATTTATGAGTACAGACAGAGAATTCTTTTGCAGAGATCAATATACAAATACGTTTTAGACATTTGAGTGGTATCAGAAAGAATTGGATTAGAGAACTGTTTTTGTTGTTCTTAAATGCCGTTGATTCTTTTCCAACTCATAGCGACCCTGTACAGGGTTTCCAAGGATTGGAGGGGGTGGGGTTTCAACTGCCAAGCTTTGCAGTTAGCAGTCCAGTGCTTATCCTACATCGCCACAGGATCTCCCTTCAAACCTTTGCTTTTGTTTCATTTTCACCAAGCAGCTTTCTGACTTGAGTTCCATGTAAATGCCTTCTAGAATTTCAGCAACTGATAGTTATTTTTCACTGTGAGTTAATAAACATGCTACAAACAGTGATTAATTTCCTTTACCACTTGTAAATCTCAGATGCTTATTTAACTCACAATATAGTTATATTACTAATATTTTTCGTTGTTTTGAGTTGCATGAAATAAGGGAGCATGTGATAGCTGATTGGAAAATGGTGATAAGAAAAAGCTCATCCTCTTAAGGCATTTCTTATGTTACTCCTACAAATCCTGTGCTCCTGTATTGTTCTAAGCCTTTCCCTCCAGCAAAAAAAAAAGAGCAGCTGGTCTTAGCCAGTTAATCTGGAGCAAGGTATATTAAGGAACTGGTAGTGGCGGTGGTGGTGGGGTGCCGTGGAGTCTGTTGGACTCATAGCGACCCTGTATAATATTTCTGAAGCTGTAAATCTTTACTGGAGAAAAAAGCCGCATCTTTCTCCCACTGAGTGCTTGGTAGTTTTGAACCTGATTAGCAGCCTGACTCCTAACCCACTATGCTATCAGAGTTAATTCACATCAAAGTGTGACTAATTCTCCTAGCATTATACGCATTCTCAAAATATTTGTCCTCCTTCCCTAAACCAGGCACTATGACAAAATGAAAGTCACAAGGTAGCAGGAGGAATGAGGTGTATTCTGGAGCAGGGAACCTGTGTTTCCTTGGGACTTTGTCCTGGAGTTTGTTCTCCTAAAACATGCCTGCTATTCACAGCCTTTTCCCTTTTCCCACAAATGAACCTGAAGAATTTCTAAAAGTTCTAAAGACTCTTTACAATATCTCCTCCTGGTGAGCACATGACATCAAGACCTTCAGAATTCTCTTGTTTGCACGTGCATTTTATAAATTGACTCTTTGAAAGCCCGAGCTTGTCTACATTGGTGATAAGAGCTGTTACATTAGTGTTATGGATTCTCTTTCTTATTTTTAAATTTCTATGAACGTCTTTGGCCCAAATGAATGGTTTGATTTCCTACTGCCCTGGTTTCTGTGGATCTCATTAATACATTTCATACAAGGGACACGCTACTAAACTGAAAGCAAACAAATAAACATTAAAAACTCTGCAATGCAGGTAAAGAAACTGAACAAATGCTTTTCTTTTTGTCTGAGTAGGAGTAGGAGTGGGTAAAAAAAAAAAAAAGGGAGAATGATGATATTTTGCATTTCATGTGTCTAGAAACGGAAGCAGGAGTCAAGAAAGGCTAAATTACACTTCTTTTCTGTCAGGCAATTTGTGACTTTATTGATGGCACTGTCCCCAGATTTTGGCTATCGTAGTCTTTTCACTATTTGTATGTCTCCAAATGGGCTGGCCTCACTCGTTGGTTTATGAAAATGATAGAGGAATCAGGATCATACACACAACACATTATCAGTCAAAAGTCATATTTTACTGGAAAACGGTCCGTTGACAAAAATCTGGAAAACACATCTTGACAGACCTTCAGTAATTAATTTGCTCTTAAAAAAATAAAACTAACAACTTTAATATTTCCCTAAAATGCAGTTTATCTAGTGTGGGAGCCAATAGACTTCTGACTATGCCATTTCATTTGGTTTCTACGTGCTGTTAAGTGAGTCCGTTCTGACTCATAGGAACACTGCGTAGGGTTTTCAAGAAGCAGCTGGCGGATTTGAATTACCAACCTTGTGGTTAGCAGTCCAGTGCTGATCCTACAACACCACACCAGGATTCCACTTAGTTAAGTCCTAATCAATTGTCCTGTTTTTCTCTAATCAGTTCCTGTAGTAATCAATTATAGCCTAAGAACACCCACTTTGAGGAATTATTTTTAGCTTGGTCAATAAGAAGCACCTGAACTACCTCTGATTTAAAAAAAATAATAACAACAAAATAAAAAAGGGACTTACTGAACAATATTAACAAATCAGGTTGACAAAAGGGTTCAAACAGTCTCTGACAAATTTTAAAAATCAGAATATTAGGACTATAAAATATTGCAATTAAATTTGAAAATACAAAATAATGATTCCTCCAGCCACCCCCAATGTATCCCTTTAATAAATTCCTAAAGCATTGATTAATTCCTATAGAAGCCAGGATATCAAGACTTCATCTCTCATGTTTCAGATATGTGACCAGGAGGGACAAATCTCTGGACAAGGACATCATACGTGGTAGGGTGGAGAGTCAACGACAGAGAGGATGACCCCCAATGACATAAATTGACATAGCAACATTTGTGAGGATGGCACAGGATCAGGCAGTGCTTCATTTTGTTGTGCATGAGGTCACTATGAATCAGAACCAACTTGAAGGCACCTAACAACAACAACAAATGGAGTCCTGATGTGGCACCTATAAGATAAAGCTCTGGACTGCCAAGGTCAGCTTGAACCAAAAGGGCAGTAGTTCAAACCCACTAGTGGCTCCTCAGAAACCCAATACATGATTGACATGAGTCAGATCTGACTCAATGGCACTTAGCAGGAGCAACAACAACAACAAATAGCATAACCTCCTGGCCCTTCAGTGACTCAGATGGTTAAGCCCTCAAATACTAGTCAAAAGGTTGACAGTTTGAAACTACCCATAGACCCCTCAGAAGAGAGATCTGGTGATCTGGTTCCAGCCTTAACAGAAGAGTAGAAGAAGACTTCTAGCCTGCATGCCTGGAATCACTATGAATTGGTGTCAACTTGACAGGAAATCGAAACACTCTAGCACAACGTAGATTACCTCTAAGCAAGGCTCTCTCCTTCTCCTCATCCCTCCTTGTCTCTCTTTCTAAACACACATTCAAACACACTGGTGTGAAATCGAAAAATCATGTCCAAAGCCACATGTTTTCTCCCTCCTGACTTTAAGAAAGCTAAATCTCATGAAGCTTAAAACAAAAGTCATTTCAGACCACAGTGGGCATGCAAGGCCTTTGTCATTTCTGATGGGAATGGCACATTCTTCAGGTATGATGTCTTCCTGTACTTGAACCTTCTTGAGCATATTTCAGTGGAGAGGTTCCTTTTTCTTCGTGAAACTGCCTTTTGTCTGATTCTCACTTAATCTGAATTGATTCTTATGAGA
The DNA here is from genome assembly GCF_000296735.1 of Chrysochloris asiatica. NCBI lineage: Eukaryota > Metazoa > Chordata > Mammalia > Afrosoricida > Chrysochloridae > Chrysochloris > Chrysochloris asiatica. The sequence continues at coordinate 5,763,595 of NW_006408701.1, forward strand.
GTCATGTAAGCAGACATCCTGAGGTGAAAACTATTTCAAGAAGAGGGCAATAAGAAAATAGATTTAACAACTGAGTCAATAACAGAGAAATGCAAAAGCTAACATGCACAGAAATGCCATTACATGACAGGTTTTTCTTGAAAACAATGTTGTGTTTGTTGCCACAACTTGATGAATTGGACCTTTGCTTATGGATGTAGTTGTCCAAAATTCCAACCAAAAGGGAAGGATTCTTCATATCAATGATCAAGCTTGCCTCCTCAGTAAACTGGGTTGATAGGGACAGGCAACTTAGACTTTGACTATCAAAAATGAAGGGCTATAAAGGCGTGAAGCGGCTGGCTGACAAGCTTTCATGAGGGTGCTTAGTGTCAGAATGAGGAGGGTAAGATAGAATTCCTACTGAATAGTTTTCCTCTTGTCCAGATGGGTCTGGTGATGATGAGGATGGGATTTTATGATTCAGTTGCGAGTAGTTGTTCTCAGGACTGATGGCGATTGTCACAACTGTAAATGTAGAAGAGGTGTAACTAAAAGGGGGGAGTAGTTAATCTGTCATTTCAGGAACAGAGGACTCTAGGACCATCCAGGGAGAAGAGCATGAGAGGAGCAAGGGTTCCTAACCAGAAAAGCGGCAACAGATGTGGCAGAGGTGATGGCACAGAGAGAGAGCAGCAGAGGATTCCAGGCCCATGGCCTGAGAAAGGCAGTGTGTCAGCAAGCAGGAGGCTGGCTTGCAAAATGTGCCCTTTGGACATTTAAATGAATATATATTTTCAGTGTGGTATGTGTACATCAAAAAAAAAAAAAAAGGTAATGGAGATAAATATTGTTAACTGATAGTACATGGAGGGGATTGTAATCATTGCAATGATTTGTTGAATGCAAAACTAATGATCTGTCCTGTAAACCTTCACTCATTTCACAATAAAAGCTTAAAAAAAAAAAAAAAAAGGTTGGTTCCTAGTCTGAACAACTCCTGGTGGGGTTCTTCAGAATAGAACTGGGCTGTGAACCACAAGGTTTACAATTCAAACCACTAGCTGCTCCTCAGAAATCGTATAAAGGGTCACTATGAATCAGAATTGACTCAACAGCACTTAACAACTTATCATTCTACTATACCCACTTCTTACAAACTTGAGTCTGTTCTAACTTGTTTGCACTAACCAGAAATGGTGCCAGTTCAAAGCCTTGATTGTGGTGCTCTTAAGGACTGAAGGGCTTATTCCCCAGATGCTGGGAATGCTTCTGATTGACTGCCCTAAGCTGTCATCCTTCTCCATAAATTGCCATCAGCTGAAGAGAGTTCCTTTGGCCAAATTCATGCTCCCTTCTCAAGGGTAGCCTGCAATAAGGGACTGGTCAAGACAGAAGTGTAAAGACCTCGCCCCACAGGGTGGGACAACTCTAAAAGGATATGTCAGTTTCAGAGCTCACCATTGGCTTGATACTGTTTCACAACTCAACTTCTCTCTGTCTACTCCTTCTTCTTTCCCTACCATTTCCTTTCTTCCCTCCCATTCCCTTCCCTGGCACAATTGTTGCTCCTGACAGTTGTTGTTGTTGTTGTTGTTAAGTGCCGTCGAGTCGGTTCCAGCCCATAGCTACCCTGTCCAGGGTTTCCGAGGGTGTAAATCTTTACGGGAGTAGAAAGCCTCATCTTTCTCCCACGGAGCAGCTGGTAGTTTCGAACCGCTGACCTTAAGGTTCGCAGCCTGATTCGTAACCACTACGGTACCAGAGCTCCTGACAATACTACCTAAAAAAAAAAATTCCTGAATTCTTCTATCTAAGAATTCACTTCCGGAAGAACTTAATTTATAACAGCATTTTAGGACACTTACATTTAATGAATGTTGTGATGCAAGAAAAATCATGTATGGAAAGAAGACATTCCAGACTTGGGGTGAAGCTTGGTAGAAAACATAAAGTAAACAACAAATCTCCGATTCCTTTAATAGGAACTGGATGGGCGTACCAGCTAAGGTTGTTGTTATTCGGTGCCCATCGAATCGGTTCTGACTCATAGCCATGTGCACAACAGAACAGAACACTGCCCAGTCCTGCACCATCCTCACAGTCGTTAAGCCTGAGCCCATTGTTGCTGCCACTGTGCCACTCCATCTCATTGGGCATCTTCCTCTTTTTCACTGACCCTCCACTTTACCAAACATGATGTCCTTCTCCAGGGACTGGTCCCTCCAGATAATATGTCTGAAGTGTGAGGGATGAAGTCTCACCATGCTAGCTTCTTAGGAGCATTCAGGCTGTGCTTCATCCAACACAGATTTGTGTGTTCTTCTGTCAGTCCAGGGTACTTTGAATATTTTTCTCTAACACCATAACTCATAAGGAGTGATGAGCTAGTTGAAGAAAGACACCTGGCTTTGAGGGAGCAAAGAATCTGGCCACATGGAGAAATAAAAACTAGAGAAGCCAATGGAAAAAAAACAAAAACAAAAACAAAAAACTCAGGTCTCCATCATTATCATATGAATTGCTGATGTACTAACACCTTTTCCTTCATCCAAACTTGCCCTCCTCCAATATATTCTCTCCAGTAGACAGAGTGGTGTGAATAAGATCATGTCACAGGTCTTGCTATAATATGCATTTCTCTAATCTCTTAACCTGACATATGAGACCCTTTATCTGTAATCCATCACCTGTAATCACTGCTGAATGAATATTTTGTGTTCCAGCTCTACTGAACTCCTTTTGATTGCTTGAAAATGGCATATTTTAAATCTGGTGGCATTGTAGGATAAGCACTGAGCTGCTAACCACAAGGTTGACCATTCAAACTACCAGCTGCTCTGGAGAAGAAAGAAGATGCTTTCTGCCTTTCTAAAGATTTACAGCCATAGAAACGCTAGGAATTGTTATATTACTTGGTGAGGATTTTTGTTTTCTTTACATTGAGATGCAATCCATACCGAAGGCTGTGCTCTTTGATCTTCATCAGTAAATGTTTTAAGTCCTCTTCACTTTCAGCAAGCCAGGTTGCATCATTTGCATATCGCAGGTTGTTAAAGAGTCTTCCTCCAAACCTGATGCCATGTTCTTCCCCACATAATACAATTGTTGGTAGGTACTGAAAATAACACAGGAGACAAGAAAAAGTTTACATTCTAGAGGGAGAGAATGGACAAATTCATAGACAATTGTAATACAAAGCAAGAGTGATACAAGTGTAGATTGGCTACAGAACAACACTATGGGATGATGAAAAAGCAGATACAGAGGGCCCTAAACAATTATCAGGTAGTGTTAGAGCTTAAGGAGCCCTGACATCATAGTGGATTACAAGTTGGTTTGCTAACCGTAAGGTCATTGGTTCGAATCTTCCAGTTGTTCTGTGGGAGAAAGATGAGGATTTCTGCTCCCGTGTGTGTCAAAACTGACTCTGGCACACAACCACCACCACCACGACCATTAGAGCTTAGGGAGTGCAGTAGGATAAACACAGAACTGTGAACCAGAAAATCGGTGGTTCGGGCCCACCAGCAGCTCCTTGGAAGAAAGATGAGGCTTTCTGCGATGATTTAAAGTCATGGAACCCCTATACAGGCTCACTGTAAATCAGAACCGACTCCATGGCACATAGCAATAACAGCAACATTAGAACTTAAACTGTAAGCGTTTGATTTGCAGAGTGGTGCTGTAGAATAATCACTGGCCCGAAAGATCTGTTTGAACTGCTCACCAGCCGCTCCTCAGAAACTCTAAAACACTATGAGTTGGAACCAAGTTGACAGCCCTTAACAACATTCCACTTTGAGTCTTAATGTGAACTCAACCTCCATTGATTTTTCTGACCATTAATTGGCTATGTACAAAGCTTTGCCTTCAGGCAGAGTGTGTTAGAAAGTGGATTCCTCTAGCCAGCCCACTCAGGAGTAGGTAGTCTTGTCCTCCTGGATTTGCTTGGGAGTACCCTTAATGGAGTCCTGGTGTGGTGCTGTGGGTTAATGCGCCAGACTACAAAGCCGTTTGAACTGCAAAGGTTGCTGGTTCAAGCTCACCAGCTGCTCCTCGGAACCTCTATACAGGGTTGCTATGGGTCAGAACTGACTCGACGGCATTTAACAACAACAACAACAACCCTTAATGGAAACTGGAATACCAGAGCAGCGTAATCTTGAGTCAAAAACCAACCAAAAGAAACCAGCCTCAACCAGTCCTGTAAATTTTTCTAATTTGCAATAATGTACATATGCCAGTAATGGCCTCCTTCCCGCTTCCTTAGTCCTACCTAAAATGGTGATGAATTGATCTGTCATCGGTCATGATTTTGTGACGGTTTCCTTAGTTTTTCATGTTCATGTTCCTTAGTTTTCATGTGTGATTGTGAATCCTTTGGACATCATTATGGCCTCGTGTGGATGCTCTTTCTCATCCAGATATGTCTTCTTTGTCGTGTTGCAGGCTTACAAAAAGGTGTCTCTATAAAATATATTTGAATTTGGGGTCCTGTTTCCCCTAGAACAGGGTCAAGCTTTTTTTCCTGTTAAATATGCAAAGATAAAACATTCAGATTAGCATAACCTATATATGGTATCTGACTCTCAGAGCTGAAATAAACATTGTAGTCTTAAAAAATGTTTTCTGACTTAGCATCTTATCTGCAGAGCTACCTTAAGCATAATTCACACACACACACACACACACACACACACACACACACACACATGCAAGAGCATTCCACAAACACACGCACTAAAGGGTGGCCTAAATATTTCATGGGAAAAAAAAATGACAATTTTACGTCCTTAAAGGTCAGGCAGGGCAGGATATTTACCACTCGAAAGTGATTGAATGATTACAGTGAGTCTTCTGTGAAGTCTTAAGGTTCTTTCTCAGGAATTATTGGGTTCGTGACTGTCACTGAATTGGCTGGCCAGTCCAATCAACATTGCCAAGTATCTAATCCTGCCATTTTGCAAATAGGAGAGGGCTTCAAAAATTTCCATTGTCTTTCAATTCCATTTTTCCATGAACGTTTTGAAGACCCCTTGTATATTTCATTGTGTACTTACTTGATTCCATGCTGTGTACAAGACTATGGACCTAAGCATAATAAAATTCAAGTTACAAATGCTGCCACTGCCACAATTAAGGAAGTTAATGAAGTCATGGTTTAAATCATGGAGCCCTAGTGGCATAATGGTTAAGTGCTTAGCTACTAACTAAAACTGGCAGTTCAAACCCACCCAGCAGCTCCGTGGTAGAAAGATAGGTCAGTCCAATTCTCTAAAGATCACTCCACTGCCATCGAGTCAATTCTGACTCATAGACACCCTATACGGCAGAGTAGAAATGTTCCAACTGTTTCCAAGGTTGTGTTGTTTGTGGAAACATACTGTACACATCTTTCTTCCATTGAACTGTTAGATGATGCGCTCTCTTAAACACTGTACCAACAGGGTTTCCTCTGTAAAATGTGTTGTTGTTGTTAAGTGCTAGCAAGGCAAGTCTGGCTCATAGCCACCCTGTGTAGGGTTTCCGAGGAAGAACTGGTGGGTTTGAACCACCAACCTTGCTGTGCTTCTCCTACAGTGCCACACCAAGATCCTACAGCCTAGAAAATCCTATGGGGCAGTTCTATGCAGTCTCATAGGGCTGCTATGAGTCAGAATGGAATATATGGCACACAGCAACAGCGAAGTAGTGGTTAAACACCAAGGGTTCTAGAGAGGAAAAGGAATCCTGGTGTGGCACTGTAAGATAAGTACTCGACTGCCAGGTCAGTGGGTCAAACTCACCAGCTACTCCTTGGAAAGCCTATACAGGGTCATTATGAGTTGGAATGGACTCAATGGTGCTTAACAACAACACAGGGGAAAAATAGATTCAAAGCCTGGCTCTACAGCTGTAGCTTTGGTATCTCTGAGCCTTATTTTCCTCATATATAAAGGAGGATTAATAACATCCACCTCATAGTATTGTGAGGGCAAAAGGAGATAATTTCTGTAAAGCCTGTAGCTACCTCTACCTGAAACAAAGTAACACTCAGTGTTGATTAAGTGTTGTTGTTGTTGTTGTTGCTACCAGACCTCTAAATATGTCTTCCAGTCAGTATTTAGAGTCTCTAATTGAAGATGCTATTCTCATATTTTTTTCTATTAGAACCTCCTTACTTTGCTAACAGCGTTTCTGTCTATGGTGCAAAATGTGAGAAGTCTTGCTGACATCATTAGACAAGGCTCTGGAAGGAAAATCAGTGTTGGAACAAAGATCCCTAGGGGATTGATGCACTGCTGACCCACTCAACCTCTATTTCAACTATTTCTTTTCTTTGTATGGCTCAATGATCAATGATCATGTCACAAAAGATTTCCTGCTGCGGCACAATGCTTCCTGGGTCTAGAAAGGCCATTAGCACGGCATTTGGAGTCTTTATTTAAGTCATTATGCATTTTCCATGATGTATAGATTTCAATTTAAGTACATTTGGCCACCAAAGCCTTTTGCTTAAATTAGCAAAGAATTGATTTAAAATACTAATAAAAGTAAATGGTATCTTAATGAGCATCTCAGTCGTTGTATAACAAGCTAAGTCCTATAGCCATAGAAACCCAGGACAAGAAGCTGATTACGATCACAAATAAATAGATATTAGCCATAGGTCAGACTTCCTTTCTTTTTTTTTTCTTGTCTTGAGACCAGAATAGTTTCATATAAACAAAATAATTCTTCTTCCTTATCTTCCTGTTCCTTCTGCCATATTAATTCAGATTTGACATGTCTCCATATACTGTTTATGGCAAAATGAGATGAGTGAACTGATTTGTATCAAATAGCTGACCTTTCACCCAAATCCCATGCCAAAGAAAAGCTGAACTTTTAAGAGTTTGAAAATGTGAGGTTGTGAGTTTATTTTCACATTATTATTATTATTATTGAAGCATCTTGGTATAATTTCAGCTTATATGCATTTTGCAATGGTTGAAAATGTATAGACAGTTTAAGTTGGTGGTAGTGGTGGTAGGCTGAGGAGTTGGTTCCAACTCATAGGGATCCCTTACAGGGTTTCCGAAGCTGTAAATACTTACGGGAGCAGAAAGCCTCATCTTTCTCCCGCAGAACAGTTGGTAGTTTTGAACTGCTGACCTTGTGGTTCGCAGCCCAACTCACAGCCACTATGCTACCAGAGTTTAAGTTAGAGCAGTAGAAACTCTGTAAACTATCCTCTTTTTAAACACCATCTTAGGACATAGGTGTGTAAATGTGAATAAAAGTACACGATTTACAACCCTGATGATGTTTTCAAAACGTTTTTGCAATGTTGACTATGTTGTTGTTGTTAAGTGCCGTCGAGTTGGTTCTGACCCATAGCAACCCTGTGTAGGGTTTCCAAGGAGTGGCTGGTAAGCTTGAACCACCAACATTGCGATTCAAACAACCTTGCAGTCCAGCGCATTAACCCACAGCACCACACAAGGACTATAACCCACCACAACATATTCAATTAGAGAAAACACAAGATATCAAAACAGGTGAACCATTCGGGCTGTGGGTCCCTAAACTTTAAACCTAGTTACAAATAAGATTGTTAAGTGCCGCCCAGTCAGTTCTGACCCATAGCGACCCTGTATAGGGTTTCCAAGGAGACACTGGTGAGCTTGAACCGCCAACCTAGCAGTTCACACGGCTTTGCAGTCTGGCGCATTAACCCACAGCACTGGTTGGAATAGAGTATTGGCAGGATTGCTTCATTTGAATCGATTATGAACACTTGAAGGACAGACACAGGTATCTTGAAATTTAATGCAAATAATCCAGGATTTGTACTTTCAAATGGTTTACCATCTAAGATTAGACAACTCAGAAAATAAAAGAGTTATAATAACTTGAGAAACAATGCCAAGTCAGTTTGTTCTCTTTCCTCTTTCTTATTTTGGGTTGTTGTTGATGGTTTTGTTGTGTGTCAGTTGAGTCAATATCAATTCATAGTGACCCTAAAGAATGGAGTACAACTACCACGTACAGTTTCCAAGGCTGTAACATTTATAGAAGTAGACCGCCACATCTTTCTTCTGTGGGATGGCTCATGAATTCTAATTGCAAAAATATTCAGTTAACAGCCCAGCGCTTTAGCCACTGTGTCATCACGGTTTCTTCTATTTTGGGGTTGTTGTTGTTATTGTTAAATGCCATCAAGTCATTTCTGACTTACAGCAATCCTGTAGGGGATTTCTGAGGAGCGGATTGTAGGTTTGAACTGCTGACCAGTGCTTATCCTACAGCCCAGTGCTTACCCTACAGCGCCACACCAGGACTCTCTATTCTGGGGTTGTTGTTAAGTGTAGTCGAGTCGGTTCCTAGTCATAGTGACCCTATAAACTGTCTAAGGAGCCACTGGTAAGTTTGAACTGCTGACCTTGTGCTTCAAACTAACCTTGCGGTCCAGTGCTTTATCCCACAGAGCCACAAAATGTAACGCAAAGTTAGCTTGGTCGTAGAAAAATCCTGTAACTGAGTTTTTTCTCACTTACAGCCTGGATAATCATCACTAGCAGCAACATCGTCATCTTTTCTATCTTCACAATAGAACTTCAAGGATGATTTGCATTTTTTCATTTAAGTTTTTATTATGAATTAAGCCAAGGTTTACAGAGCAGATCATCAATTCCACATTCAGCAGATCACACACTACGCCTCACCTCAGTGATTATGATCCCTTCCCTTTAAAGCATGCACTCCTCCTGTATCCTCCCCTACCTTCATCTGTCTTCTGCCATCCTCCGCCTTGTTGTATATTGCCTTCCCTATCACCCAAGCTAACACATATGTGCCCTCTGCTGTTGTTGCCAAATGCCATCGAGTAGATTCTGACCCATAGCGACCCTGTATAGAGTTTCCAAGGAGTAGCTGGTGAGCTTGAACCACTGACATTGAAGTTCAAACAGCTTTGCAGTCTGACACATTAGCTCACAGCGCCACACCAGGACTCCACCTAGCCAGTGAAAAATTATCTCTTTCGTTCCACCCCTGGTAACCATCATAGAACGTTTCTTTTAACGTGAAAATCTTTTCTTAATGTTTTACAATAATGGTCTCATACAATATTTGTCCTTTTGTGATTAGCTAATTTCACTCAGCATAATGGCCTCCGGGTTTATCCATATTAAGAAGTGTTTCACAGATCCATCATTATTCTTCATTGTTGTGTAGTATTCCATTGTGTGTATGGACCAGAATTTTTTTATCCATTCTTCTATGATGAGCAATTAGACTATCTCCATCATTTTGCTATTGTGAATAGTTGTTGTTGTTTTTGTTAAGTGCCGTCAAGTTGGTTCCGACCCATAGCGACACTGTATAGGGTTTCCAAGGAGCAGCTGGTGAGCTTGAACCACCAACCTCGCAGTTCAAACGGCTTTGCAGTCTGGCACATTAACCCACAGCGCCACACCAGGTGCTGCAGTTAAAAAAAAAAAAAAAAAAAAAAGAATCCCATATATGTGCTCGTCTATAACTTTTGGCTTTCCAGTCATGTCTATTCATATAAACTCTTTGCTCTCCTGTCAATTCAGACTTCAAACAACCTCTTGTAATTTGCTTGTCTTGCATAGTTTATTTAGCTAGACTCCTAACAATGGACATTTGAACTGTTTTTCTTTACAATTAAAAAAAGAAATTAAATTAAACTTTTTAATTTTGAGATTATTGCGAATTTAAAATTATGTATTCACTTTCTTTCATAGTTACAGGGCCAAATTGCCTAGAGGCAAATAGTCCCAGACTTAAAGCGCTCTGGTAGCATAGTGGGTGTGAATCGGGTGGCTAACCTCAAGGTCAGCAGCTTGAATCCACCAACCATTTCACAGGAGAAAGATGAGACTTTCTGCTCCTGTAAAGATTTACAGCCTGGGAAACCCTATGCAAGGTCATTATGAGTC
>NW_006408701.1:5777517-5784063 GCF_000296735.1 Chrysochloris asiatica
GTTGTAGCCCCATTTTAGGTATTCCAATCAGTTATAGGCAGAAGACGGACTTACAAGCTTTCTATGGTGATGCTTTTCTTTTCTCTCCTCCAGTGTCTATTTTATAATATAATGCAAGGAAAACTAAGATTCAAAAGACAGCCAAGCATCTTAACATTATTCCCCCCTTTTCCCCATTCCAACTATGGCTCAATCTCTGTATCCCAGAACCTATTGTTCCCAGGTTGTGCTCTTTGTGTGTTTTCATCACTAGTGAATTCAGTAGTGGCTTCTCCACAGTGGTTTTCATATGCCAATGCACTACAAACACTAATGTAATAAGCATTACCTAAGGTTCTTAAGGAAGAAGCTCTGGTAGCGTAGTGGTTACGAACCAGGCTGCTAACCTCAAGGTTGGCAGTTCGAAACTATCAGCTGTTCCATGGGAGAAAGATGAGGCTTTCTGCTCCCGTCAAGATTTATAGCCTCGGAAACCCTGTGCAGGGTCACTATGAGTTGGAGCCAACTCCACAGTACTTAACAACAACAACAAGGTTCTTTAGGAGTCCTGGTGTGGTGCTGTGGGTTAATGCACCAGACTGCAGTGCCGTTTGAACTGCAAGGTCTGTGGTTCAAGCTCACAAGCTGCTCCTCGGAAACCCTATGCAGGGTCACTATGAGTCGGAACCCATTCGATGGCACTTCACAACAGCAACAAGGATCTTAAAGGAGTTCTGGTGTGGCGCTGTGGGTTAATGAGCTGGACTGCAAAGTCATTTGAATCATAAGGTAGGTGGTTCGAGCTCACTAGCCACTCCTTGGAAACTCTATACTAGGTTGCTATGGGTCTGAACCGACTCGACGGCACTTCACAACAACAAGGATCTTAAAAGCACAGATTTCTAGGACCTATCTCCAATGGTTCTAATTCAGTTAAGCTCAAGATTCTGTATCTCTAATAAATATCTAGGTGATGCTGATGTTGCTTGTCCAGGAAGCACACTTTGGGTAGCACTGAATCATCTAAAGGTTATTCACATTCTCCACTAACGCCTTTATCTTCAGATGACAGCATCATTTCCTATTTTACGGAGACAATTGAGACCATCTGAGAATCAAGATTGTGTCATCTGTATATTGTAGGTTGTCGATTAATTTTCTTCCAACCCTGACACTGCATTTGTCTTCATATAGTCCAGCTTCTCATATTAGTTGCTCAGAATACAAATTGTATAAATATGTTCAAAGGATTCAATCCTCTGTACCCTTTAAACCATGCAGTATCCCTTTGCTTTTTGCAAACAGTTATCTCTTGGTCTATACACAGGTTCCTCATGAATCACAATTCAGTGTTCTGGAATTCACCTTCTTCACAATGTTATCCTTAATTTGTTATGATCCACTCAGTAAAAATCGTTTACATAGTCAATAAAACACAGGTAAACATCTTTTTGGTATTATCGGCTTTCAGTCAAGATCCATCTGACATCAGCAGTGATATTCCTCATTCTAAATACTTTTCTGAATCTGGTTTGAATTTCTGGGAGTTTCCTGTCAGTTTACTGCTCTTATCAGGAGAGGCCAGTCCCTGAAGAAAGACATCTTGTTTGGTAAAAGGTCAGCAAAAAAGAGGAAACCCCTCAGTGGGGTGGATTGACACAGTGGCTGCAACATTGGGCTCAAACATAGCAATGAATGTAAGGAAGGGGCAGGACCATTCTGTAGTACATAGGGTCACTTTGAAAGGGAACTGAGTCAATGGCACATCACAACAAGAACAGCAATATGAGATAATATTTCTACCTTATATACTTTCAGCATAATAATCATTCTATGTTTCTTCTATCCTATCTCCATTAAAGGAAGTGTCCTCTTTCTTTGTCAAGTAAAACCTGTCACACTTAACTTCAATCCCATCCTTTTACCAATTATCAACTATATTAATTAGGATTCATTTCAGCAGCAAAATATATCCCCAAATAACGTGGTTACGAATCAGGCTGCTAATCTCACGGTCGACAGTTAGAAACTACCAGCTATTCTGTGGGAGAAAGATGAGGCTTTCTGCTCCTATAAAGATTTACAGCCTCAGAACCCTGTACAGGATCGTTATGAGTCAGAACCAATTCCATGGCATATAACAACAACAACAACAAGGCATGTAGAACACTAATTTTCTCTAAGATCATTATAAGTGTCCCAGGGCTGGTTTATTAGCTTCATAATTATCAGGTCTAGAATTCTTTATATCTTGTTGCTTTTCCATTCCCGACATACAGCTTCGACCTCAGAGTACTAATCTTCAGACAAGGTCTATAACTCCATCCAGTAGATCCACATTCCAGTCAGTAGGAACCAGAAAATTAGAGAAGACACATTCCTTCCTTTTAAGAACACTTCCTAGAAGTTGCATATATCACTTCTGCTTAGTCACATAGCCATGCCTAGCTGCAAAGGGGATTGGAAAATGTATCTTTACACATGCGCGGTTAAAATTTGAGGGTTCTAAAGTCAAGGATGGGCACTGAGGCATAATTAGCAGTTTTGTGGCATTCCCTCTCTTAACATTTATGTCTAATCTATAAGTTTCTTCTGGCACTTTCTTCTAAGCCTGGTAGTGGTGGTAGTAGTGATTGTGTGCTGTTCATTTGATTCTGACTCATAGCAAGCCCATATAGGGCTTCGGCAGCTATACATTTTTACAGAAGCACAAAAACCTCATCTTTTTTCCAGATCCTTCTGCGGCTGGTGGATTTGAACTGCTGACCTTGCGGTTAGCAGCCTAATGCATAACACACTGTGACACCAGTGCTTTTTTCTTCTAAGTCTAAAATGAAAATTCACCTGGAGATGGCTTGTTTCTTCAGCTACCACTTAATTTTGCTTCTTCCTTTACTTCCAAATTTGTCATAAACTAATAGTCTATTTCTGTTGTTTAGATTTTGTCACCATCCACCTAGTTCTTGGCACCTTATAATCCAGATAACGCCCTTTTGCTATTGAAACTACCTTCTGCTGTGTCATGAATGACTTACTTGTTTGTAAAAACAATGACTTCTAAGTCAGTCTCTTTCATACTTAATTAAGCCTAAAACCCTGCCATGGAAGGCATTATGGATAAATAAATAACTGACTCCCAAAGTCTTGCATCAGGTAAATTGTATTTTGAATGTGACCCTAAAAAGTACTGCCATTAAATGTGACATTTGAGTTCAATAATGTATGTCATGACAGTTTTTGTTGTGAAATATATGTAAAGATGTTGTTGTCAAGTGGCATTGATTCGGTACTGACACATAAGGATGTGATATAGGGTTTCCAAGGATGGGGTTGAACCACCAACCTTTTGGATAGCACTCCAGTGCTTATCCTACAGTGTCGCACCAGTAGATAGTCACTTCAAAATAAGTCTGCTAAGCAAATAATATGCTAAGCAAACACACATGAAATTGGGTAATAAAGCTGGTGAAAAGAATTATTGCACATAAAAAAGTATTTGGCACACATAGAAAATACTTTTACATAAATCATTATTCAACTCTATGATTTTAACTTCCCGTGTCAAACTGCTTATATTGGTAATGAGTCATTGGGTCTTTGCTTCCAATAGTTATTTCATTTAAATTTGACCTGGCATTATCATTTCAGAAGGGAAAAAAAAAATTGGACAGTAAAGAATTTTAAGGGAAAATTGTTGTCTTAAATTTCTTCTCAAAACTTTTGCAATACTAGTGAAGGAAATAATATGATGAATTAGAACTCGTGAACCTAGCTTAGCCATTTGTGTGACAAGCTGGTTTGGAAACCCGCCTGCATCTCAGGCAATGAGGTCCACAGGGAGGACACAGCCACTACAACCATACTTCCCAGTGATAGCTGTACCCTCTTCAACCCCACCAATTGGGCTAGAGTCATTACCAGCTGCTATCCACCAGATCAATGACAACAACCTATGTTAGATTAATCCATCTAAAATGTACCCATTTCTAAATGAACAGAGAACAGGTGGTGAGTGCCTAAGAATATACCAACATGCATTCATCAACTGCATACAAATACAACAATGCCACAATGCCTAGAAAAAAACCAGACCATCTCTCTTCACATGGAAAACAAGACAGAGTAGTTCAACCTAATGACTAAGAGGCAGAGCTAGAAAATGTTTTTGAGGAAAAACAGTTACTAGAATTGCCTGAACGGAGTTCAAGGAATGATATTTAGGTGTCTCCAAGCTATTGACTACAAATTATCTCAGATCACAATGCTATAAAATTAGAAATCAGCAATAGGAAGATTAAGGGTAAAAATCAAATATCTGGAAACAGAATAACACCCTGCTTTAAAGCTACTGGGTAACAGAACAAATAAAAAACAAAAATAATTTTTTTTTTTTTAAATCATTGAAGCAAATGAGAACCAAAATACAACATACTCAAACCTTTGGGACACAGCAAAAGCAATGTTGAGACTGCAATTTGAAGCAACAAACACACACATGGGAAAATAAGAAAGAACCAAAATCAACACATTAACACAGCATCTCCAACAATGAGAAAAAGAGAGTCACCAGAAGAAAAGAAATAATAAAGATTACAGCAGAAATGAATTAATTGGAAATCAGAAGAACAGTAGAAAGAATCAACAACACAAGATGTTGGTTCTTTAAAGGGATTAATAAAATCGACAAACCACTGGCAAGTCTAACCTAAGAAAAGGAGAAGATGCAAATGACATGCATAAGAAACAATAAGGATGACATCACAATAGAACCAATGGAAATAAAGAGGTTAATAACAGAATACTATGAAGAGTTGTACTCTAACAAATGTGAAAGTCTATAAGAAAGGGATACATTTTTAGAAAATACAACCTGCCTAAACTAACACAGAATGAAGTAGAAAACTTGAACAGACCTATAACAAAAGACCAAATTGATCACGTCATTTAAAAGCACCCAACAAAATAAAGTTCACATCCAGATGGCTTTACTGGTGAATTTTATCAACTATTCAGAGAAGACCTGAACCTATATTACTAAAACTATTCCAGAATGTAAAAGGATGGAAAACCCCAGAATACATTTTATGAAGTGAACGTAACCCTCATACTAAAACCAGTCAAGGATATCACTAAAAAAGACCAATGTCCCTCATGATCATAGAATAACAAGTTCTCAACAAAATTGTAACCAATAGAACTCAACAACATAGCAAAAACAATAACAATACATCATGACCAAGTGGGATTCATTCTGGGAATGTAGGAATGGTTCAATATTAGAAAAACAATCAACACAATCCACCATATAAATTAAAAAAAAAAAAAAAGAAAGAAAAGAACAACATGATCATATTGATGGATGCAGAAAAAAAGCATTTGACAAAATTCAACATTCACTCACCAAAGCAAGAATTGAAGGGACATTACTCAACATAATTAATAGTACATATACAAATCCAAAAGCTAGAATTACTCTCAATGGAGAAACTGAAAGGATTCCCTTTGCGAACAGAAACTAGACAAGGATGCCCTTTATCACCATTCTTATTTAATGTTGTGTTGGAATTCTTAGGCAAAGCTATAAGGCAAGATAAGGAAATTGAAGACATCTGAATTGTCAAAAAAGAAGGAAATTTTTATTTGAAAACGATAAATTCCTATGCACAGAAAATCCCAAAGACTAAGCAAAAAAATTGTTGGAACTTATTGAAAGATTCAGCAAAAATCAGCTGGATTTCTCTATTCTAATAAACACAACTCTGAAAAGGAAATTAGAAAAAGAGTAACATTTACAATAGCCACCAAAAGATGTAAAACATCAGAATAAATGTAACCAGTGAAACAGAAAATCTATACAAAGAAAACTACTAAAAACTACTACAAGAAATGAAAAAAGATTTGTAAAAATGGACGAATATACATTTATAGGAAGACTTAACATTGTAAAAAATGTTACTTATACCAAAAGCAATCTATAAATGCAATGCAATCCCCATCCAGATTCCAACATTATTCTTTAAAGAGATGGCAAAAAAAGATCATAAACTTTATATGGAGAGGAAAGAGACCTCGGATAAGCAAAGCACTACATAAGAAGAAAAACAAAAGTTTTCTTACTCCATGATCTCAAATTTTACTACACAGCCACAGTAGTCAAAACAGCCAGGTGCTGCCACAATGAAAGATATATAGATGAATGGAACACAGTTGAAAGCCAGAAGTAAATGCCCTAAGCATATTAAATGAGGAAGTGATAGTATTTTCAACAAATGGTACTGGCAAAGCTGGAAATTGATTTGCAGAAGAATGAAACAAGACCCGTACATATCTCAGATCATATACAAGAACAAATTCAGCATAGATTAAAGACCTAAATGTAAACCCAGAACTAAAAAGATCAGCAATGAAAAAATAGGCACACATTTAGAGAATGTAATTGGTTACGAATCCGGCTGCGAACCACTAGATCAGCAGTTCGAAACTACCAGCTGCTCCTTGGGAGAAAGATGAGGCTTTCTGCTCCCGTAAAGATTTACAGCCTCGGAAACCCTGTACAGGGTCGCTATG
>NW_006408701.1:5784163-5785237 GCF_000296735.1 Chrysochloris asiatica
CCGATTTATAGAGGATGTATACCAAGCAGAGGGATTGCTGGGTCACCGAGTATTTCTATTTCCAGCGTTTTGAGGAAAACACCATGTTATTTTCCACAGTGGTTGTGCCATTTTAGAGGAGCTCTGGTAGCATAGGGTTTACGAATTGGGCTGCTAATCTCACAGTCAACAGTGTGAAACTACCAGCTATTCTGTGGGAGAAAGATGACACTTTCTGCTCCTGTAAAGATTTTACAGTCTCGGAAACCCTGTACAGGGTCACTATGAGTCAGAAACTACTCCACAGCACATAACAACAACAACAAGAAGTAGTATAGAAGAATCCGAGTCTCTTCACATACTCACCAGCATTTGTTTTCCTGGGTCTTTTGTTTTGTTTTTAACTTCTAGCTGTTAATTCTGGGGTAGAATGATATCTCACTGTTATTTTGATTTGCCTCTCTCTAATGGCTAATAACGGCCACCAGTCGTCTGTCACTTTGTCGTACTTCGTAGACAAAGACAGACTAGGAAGAAGGAGTTGATGAACTACTTCCAAATATTTAGTCACTGACAACCTTATGAATAGCAGAGGAACACTGTCAGATATAGTGCCAGAAAATGAGGCACTCAAAATGTGACTGGGGAAGAGCTGCCTCCTCAAAGTAGAGTTGACCATGATGGTGCGAATGAAATAAAACCTGTGGCAGAAAAGCCCGCGGGGCCTTCATTTGCTAATGGGATGCAACTCAAAATGAAGAGAAACAGCTGTAAACATCCATTGAATATCGGAACATGGAATGTACAAAGTATGAATCTGGGAAAATTGGAAGTTGTCAAAAATGAAATGGAACGCATAAACATCAATAACTTAGGCATTAATGAGCTGAAATGGATTGGTATTGGCCATTTTGAATTTGATAACCACATTGTTTACTATGCCGGGAATTACAAATTGAAGAGGAATGGTGTTGCATTCATTGTCAAAAAAAACAAAAACAAAAACAAAAACACACATCTAGATCAGTCATGAGGTAAAACACTGTCTGTGATAGGATAATATCCATGCGTCTACAGGGAAGCCCAGTTAATACC
>NW_006408701.1:5785958-5812447 GCF_000296735.1 Chrysochloris asiatica
GTAGTGTAGTGGTTATGAACCGAGCTGCTAACCTCAAGGTCAGCAGTTCGAAACTACCGGCTGTTCCACGGGAGAGAAAGGAGGTTTTCTGCTCCAGTAAAGATTTACAGGCTCAGAAACCCTGTGCTGGGTCACTATGAGTCGGAACTGACTCCAAAGTACTCTCAACAACAACAACACTATCAAACATTACCAAAAATGCTCAAGCAGTAGAAGATGAAAGATATAACCGGGACCTCCTAAAGATTAGAAACTTATCGGCATCAAAAGATTTCAACAATCGAGTAAAAAGGGACCCATAGACTGGGGGGAGGGTGGGCGAAATTTTGCAACAGCATATCAGATTGATAGCTAAAATTTACAGAAAACTACAACATCTCTACAAGACAATGACACATAACCCAATTAAAAAATGGGCACAACACATTAACAGACACTTCATCAAGGAAGAATTCCAGGCAGCCAATAGATTTATGAAGAAATGTTCATGATCATCAGCCATTAGAGACATGCAAATCAAAACATTAGCATTAACAAACCCAACATTAACAGCAAAGTTCATAAAAACAGAAAACAGCAAATGCTGGCAAGGGTGTGGAGAGACTGGGTCCCTCCTACATTGCTGTTTGTTGTTGTAGTTGTTGTTATACCGTGGAGTCAGTTCCAACTCATAGTGTGGGGATGTAAAATGATTCAACCACTCTGGAGAACTGTTTGATGCTTACTCAGAAAGTTGGAAATAGAAATACCTTGTTGTTGTTGTTAAGTGCTTAGGAGTCGATTCTGACTCATAGTGATCCCATATAGGGTTTTCAAGGAGCGGGTGGTGGATTTGGACTGCCAACCTTGTGGTTCAACCCGACATTGCAATTGAGTGCTTGTCTTATAATGCCACACCAGGACTCCAGAAATACCTTATCACCTAGCAACCCCTCTACTTCGTATATATCCACAAGAAATACAAGCCAGGACACAGTAGATATATGCACACTGATGTGCATCGCAACACTATTCACAACAGCAAAAAGGTGAAGACAGCCTAAGTGACCACCAATGGAAGAATGGACAAGCAAACTTTTGTATTTCATTATACAATGCAATGTTGAAGAAAAACGATGAATCTGTGAAATATATAACATGGATAAACCTAGAGAACATTATGGTGAGGCAGTTCTGACTCATAGAGACCTTGCATAGGGTTTCTGAGGCTGCAGATCTTTACAGGAGCAGAAAGCCTCATCTTTCTCCTGTGGAACAACTGGTAATTATGAACTGCTGACATTGAGATTAACAGCCTGACTCGTAACCACTACGCTACCCAAAAGGACAAATATTGTATGAGAACCTTGTTGTAAAATCTTAAGGAAAGGTTTCCAGACTATACATACCATGCTTAGATGGTTACCAGGGGCAGGAGAGGTGAGGAATTAATTGGCTAGAGGGTAGAAACATGTTAGCTCAGATGACTGAAAAAGCAATATACAATAAGGGAGAAGGAAATACTCACAAGAAGAAGGAGGGGGCAGAATAATGAAGATAGTTGAAGACACAGGGAGGTATGCATAGTATAAAGGAGATAAATGTAAATAGTGAAATATACACAACCTTGGAACAACAGTTTTCTGTGCATAGATACATAGTTTGAGACATAGAATGAATGGGTAATGGAGGAATAGTGGGATATATATAAATATATTTACAGATATCACCAATATATGAGTTTCAAAGAGGAAAAAGGAAAAAAAAAAAAAAAAAGAGTCTTTGATGGTTGCCAGGGGTGGGAGAGAAGGGAGAGCAATTCATTGGCTTAAGGGTAGACACATGTTAACTCAGGTGACAGGGCAGGCAAGAAGAGGGAGATTGACAGAAGAATGATGAAAACAGGTGATGACGCAGGCTAAATATATATCACTATTACCTCTATTCCCTAGATAGAGGTAAATAGTGATATATATACAACCTTGGAACAACAATGCTCTGGGGGTAGATACATGTTGAATGGGTATGGGAGGAAGACTGGAATATATATATATATATATTCTATGACATATATTCTCTCTATATATATGTCATAGAGCCGAATATAAAATTTCAAAGGGCAGCTTAAGAAGACAAAGTCAAATATTATAATGAAATGTGCAAAGATCTAGAGTTAGAAAGCCAAAAGGGAAGACCACACTCAGCATTTCTCAAGTTTAAAGAACTGAATTAAAAATCTAAGCTGTGACTTGAAATATTGAAGGATTCTATGGGGGAAAATAATGAATGGTGCAGAAAACATCAAAAGAAGATGGAAGAAATACACTGCGTCACTATACCAAAAAAGAAATGGTTGATATTCAACCGTTTCAAGAGGTAGCATATCATCATAGCCAATGATACTGAAGGATGAAGTCCAAGGTACACTGAAGGCATTGGCAAAAAAAAAAAAAAATAGGTTCCGTGAATTGATGGAATAGAAATTGAAATCTTTCAACAAACTGATGTAGCACCGAAGGCACTCAATCATCTATACCAAGACATTTGGAAGATAGTTACTTGGGCAAAGCAATCTATAGATATAATGCATTCCCAATCCAGATTCCAGATTCTTTAAAGAGATGGAAAAAAACAATTACAAGCGTAATATGGAAAGGTCGGTGTTCCCAGATAAGCAAAGCACTGCTTAAGAAGAAGCACAAAGTTAGAGGCCTCTCACTTCATGATTTCAAATTTTACTACATAGCTACAGTGGTCAAAACAGTCTGGTGTTGGTACAATGGAAGATACCTAGATCAATGGAACAGAATTGAGAATCCAGAAATTAACCCATTCACAGAGAGCCAACCAATCTTTGACAAAGTGTCAAAGCACATTGAATGGGGAGGAGATAGTCTCTTCAACAGATGATGCTGGCAAAACTGGAAATCAACATTCAAAAGATTGAAACAAGACCTTTATCTCACACCGTATCCAAAAACCAACTCAGCATGGATTAAAGGCCTAAATGTGAATCCCAGAATTATAAAGGTCATTAATGAAAAAATAGGGGCACATTTAAGGGCTCTAATATCAAACATTAGGAGCTCTGGTCACGTAGTGGTTATGAATCGGGCTGCTAATCTTATGGTCATCAGTTCGAAACTACCAGCTGTTCCGCAGGAGAAAAATGAGGTTTTCAGCTCCCGTGAAGATTTACAGCTTCAGAAACCCTATGCAGGGTCGCTATGAATCGGAACTGACTCCACGGCACATAGCAACAACAATATCAAACATTATGAGAGTTGCACAAAAGAAGACAAAATAGATTATTGGGCCATACTAAAAATTAGAAACTTATGTGCATCAAAAGATTTCACCAAGGGAGTAAAAAGAGAACCCACAGAATGGGAAAAAAATCTTTTGCAATGACATATCAGACAAGGGACGAATCTCTAAAATCTATAGGAAACTACAATAACGCTACAAGAAAAACACAAATAATCCAATTTAAAAATGGGCACAGGATATGAACAGACACTTCACCAAGGACGACATGTGAGCAGCCAACAAACATATGAAGAAATGTCCATTAGCAATTAGAGAGATGCAATCAAAGCAACAATGAGATATCATCTCACACCAGCAATAACAGCGAAGGTCAAAAAAGCAGAGGACAATGAATGCTGGTGAGGATGTGGAGAGACTAGGACCGTTCTACATTGCTGGTGGGAATGTAAAATGGCTCAACCACTCTTGAAACAGTATGGCCTTCCTCAGAAAGTTGGGAATAGAAATACCTTATGATCCAGCAATGCCTCTAGTTGGTAAATAGCCACAAGAAATACAAGCCAGAACACGGGTAGATATAGCCACACCAATGTTTATCACAGCACTATTCACAATAGCAAAAAGGTAAAGTCTAAGTGCCTGTCAATGCAAGAATGGACAAACAAACTTTGATACATACACACAATGGAATTTTATGCTACCTTGAAGAATAACAATGAAGCTGCAAACCATAGCATAACATGGATGAACCTTGAGGACGTTATGCTGAGTGAAATTAGTCAGTCACAAAAGGACAAATATTGAGTAAGACCATTGTTGTAAAAGCGTAAGAAAAGAAAAAAAAAAACTTTGTTGGTTACCAGGGGTGGGAAGGAGAGGATGGTAGAGAACAAGTTAGATAGGGGAGGGCAATATACAAGTAAGGGAAGGGCAATACATAAGAAGGGGTAGAGGGATGGAAGAACAAGATAGATAGGGGAGCACTTAGGAAGGTTGACATGGGTTAAATGGGACGGAGGTAAATAGTGATATATGCTCAACCTTGGAACAACAGGGCTCTGTGATACAGGGATCTAGGCATAGTTGGGATGAGTAAAACAGGGGTAATAATGATAAGATGCTTGACAGTCTTATTGGTTTCCCTTCCCTAATATTGTAAAACAAACACTTGAGTGGAATAGAAAGGCATATCGGGAACCATGATTACAAGGCTTGTAAACCCATCTTCAACCTACAACTGAATGGAATAGCTAAAAGGGGTTTTAGAACTTGCCCAGTGAAATAGGCTTCTTGCGGAGCCTTTGTAGTGTATAAGACCTTAGGAGGAATCCTGATCCCCATCCAGAACCTTCTGAGGTGGAAAAGACACGGAGACCAGCCCAGAGAGGCTAGAGGAACAGAAGATACATCTTGAAAGAAAGACCAGCAGGAAAAACCAAAATGGCAGTCTGTTTGGTAAGATCAAGCAAATTGGTCACTGTGGAGTCATCAAGGCAAGCAATCAAGTCCTTTCAGTACAAACCCCCCTCCAAAACTGAAATTCAAAGGGAACGCACGAGCAGGCATGTAAGCTTGCTGACAATCACATTGGTCTACATGTGAGTGGAAGTTAGGGAAAGTCAGTAGTGAAGATCTGAACTGAGTGTGACCACACTCCATAGATTCCTATAGACCTTGAGATGAGAGAGAGAAGAATACGGGCTGGTTGGTCCAAAGCTTGGGAAGATTTTGGAACTCTTGATCCCATGGTCATTGACCTAGCCAAGGAGGGCTAGGGCTGAGAGTGAAGCATCCAGCTTATATGAAGTGGGGGAAGACGCACAAGAATGTCTAAACTTGCAAATTGTACCCATTTGAACTAGCTTCGATGGCTTGATGACCAGAGCTGGACTAGAGGAAGATAAAGAAATTTGATAAAGAAAGCAAGTGTACAATTTGATGAACTTTACCTATACTTATGGATGTGGTGGTGATGGTGGTGGTTATGTACCATGGAGTCGGTTCCAACTCATAGCAACTCTGTATAGGGTTTCCGAGGCTGTAAATCTTTACAGGAGCAGAAATCCCCATTTTTCTCCCACAAAACTGCTGGTAATTTTGAACTGCTGATCTTGAGATTAGCAGCCCAATTTGTAACCACTACACTACCAGAGTTCCTTACATTTATGGATGTGGTGATGGTGGTGGTTAGTGCCAAGGAGTCATCAGTTCCGACTCACAGCGACCCTGTACAAGGTTTCTGAGGCTGTATATCTTTACAGGAGCAGAAAGCCTCATGTTTCTCCTGTGGAGCAGCTGGTAGTTTCAAACTGCTCACCTTGAGGTTCACAGCCCAATTCATAACCACTACTCTACCAGAGTAGCTCAAAATATCAACTGAGAAGGAAGGAGTATTCACGTCAAGGATTAAGCCTATTCTCTAGGTATACAGGGTTGATAGGGACGAGCAACTTAGACATTGTCTACCTGAAATCAAGTGCTGTTGTTGTTAAGTACCGTGGAGTCGGTTCCGATTCATAGTGACCCTGCACAGGGTTTCTGAGGCTATAAATCTTTACAGGAGCAGAAAGCCTCATCTTTCTCCTGCGGAACGGCTGGTAGTTTTGAACCGCTGATCTTAAGGTTAGCAGCCGGGGGTGCTATAAAGGCACCAAATGGTTGGCTTACAAGTTTTCAAGAAAGAGTTTAGTTTCAGAGTGTATGTGGGAAGGCAGAATCCCCACTGAATAGTTTTCATCTTGCTAGATGGAACTGATGAAAGGAGATGGGGATGGGATTCTTTTGAATATTATCATGACTAATTCTGATTGTCACAACTGTAAAGGCAGAAGTTTTATAACATAAAGGGAGGAGTAGTTCACCTTACATTTCAGGAACAGAGGACCCTAGGAAAATCAAGAGAGAAGAGTGTGAGTGGAATGTGGGACCCTAACTAAAGAAGCAGAGACACCAGAGATGGAGGCAGAGGTGATGGTATGGAGATATAAAGCAGCTAAGGACTCTAAACTCATGGGAAGAGAAAGACTGTGTGCTGGGGGCTAGAAGGCAGGTTTACAGAATGTGCCCTTTGGTTGTTTAAATGATAACACATTCCTGAGTGTTTTCATGTACATCAAAACAAATAAACAACAAAAACAAAACAAAACAAAAAACAGAGGGAATAGAAGCAAATACTGGTAAATGATGATGCATGGAGGGGATTGTAATCATTACAATGAAACAAAACACGATAGGATGAGTGCAAAACTGATGTTCTCCCATGTAAACTATCACTCAATTCATAATAAACGCTTAAAAAAAAATCAAAGGGGTAACATGTACCTAAGAACTAAGATGATAAGGGATGGGAAGGTGGGTGGAATGGAGGTAGGGACGACAGGGTCCATGGAGGGGATTGCAATTATTGAGATGAGGCACAGTGTGGTATTTGTTGAATGTAAAACTAATGATCTTTTCTGTAAACCTTCACTCAATTCACAATGGAAAGTATAAGTTAAAAAAAAAAAAAAAGGCACCCCCCCCCCTTGTTGTAGTGAAAGGACTGCCTCTTGTTCTATTTACATGTTACACGTGAACACAATTAAATGTTCTGGATCCAGTGTTTGTTATGATCCACACAGTTCAATGCCTTTGCATAGTCATTAAACACAAGTAAACAGCTTTCTGGTATTCTCTGCTTTCAACCAAGACCCATCTGGTATCAGCAAGGATCTCCCTCACTCCATTTCCTCTTCATAATCCAGCTTCAACTTCTTACAGTTTTCTCTCAATGTAATGCTGCATGGATTTTTTAAAATTTTTAAAGCAAAATTTTACTTGCACGTGATATCAGTGATTGTTGTTGCTATTAGGTGCAGTCAAGTAGGTTTGACTCATAGAGACGCTACCTATGCACAATAAAATGCAACACTGCCAGGTTCTGTGCCATCCTTACAGTCATTATTATGCTTCAGCCTGTTGCTGCTGCCACTGTGCCAATCCTTCTCATGGAATGCTTTAAAGAAGTCTTCTGGAGCAGAGTTGCCCAATGCAGTACCTTGTTGGATTTCTTTTTTTTTGGGGGGGGGGGAGGGGGAGAGGGTTGAGTTTTGGAGGTTCAGACTAGAAAGAGAGTTGCTCACAATTCCTGCAAACATTTCCTGCATCAGCTTCTTTCTTTTTCAGCCCAGCACTTGGTAAGTGCTGCATAAGTGGTGAATTCTGAAGAGGAAAGATCCTGGTGGGCACTAGATCACAAGCTGTTCTCTTCTAACAGAAACAGGTATGGTGACAAATCATGTAGCACTGCTAAGTGAAATGGCAGGTAGAGGCAGGCACCCGTCCTGGTTTGAGTCATATTTTGCATTGACTCCCTTTGTACATTTGTTTGAAAAGGTCCACCCTCTCTACCAACTCATGTCCATCATGTCCTTAAATTTCCAACTCAAAGCTCAAAACTTCCACGCTCTTGGAAACTTTCTCTGACTAGCCCTAACTGTCTGCATTCTTTAATTCTGTGCTTATGGTTACATTCGTTTTCATTTTGAGGGTTTATTGTCTCCTCAACTAGATTATAAAGTTATAAACTCTGCAATCAATCAACAAATACTTATTGTTTTGGGGGGTTTTTCCCCTTGCAATCTGTCCCTGGCCTTGTTTTGGCTGCAGATATGGAGCTTTTCCACCATCTCTCTCTATTTATTTTTGTGTGTGTGTGAATTGAGTGAAAGTTTACAGGGCAGCTCATTAGTTTTACATTCAACAAATCATATACTTTGTTTCATTACAATGATTATAATCCCCTCCATGTACCATCAGTTAACAGTATTTCTCTCTATTCATTTTAGCTCTTTTTAAAACAAACAACGTTGTTGGATTTCTTGACTGCTGCTTCCTTGAATGTTGATAATGGATCCAAGCAAAACGAAGTCTTTGACAACTTCAATCTTTTCTCCATTTATATGGATGTTATTTATCGGTCTATTATGAGGATTTTTTATTTATTTACATTGAGGTGCAACACATATTGGAAGCTGTAGTTTTGATCTTCATCGATAAACATTTTAAGTCCTCTTTGCTTTCAACCGGCAAGGTTGTATCATTTGCATATCACAGGTTGTTCATGAGTCATCCTGTTACCCTGATGCCATGTTCGTCTTCATATATTCCAGCTTCTTGGATTATTTGCACAACATACAGATTGAATAAGTATTTTGAAAGAATACGGTTCTCTCACACACCTTTCCTGATTTAAAACCATTCAGTGTCCTTTTGTTCTGATTGAGCGACTGCCTCTTGGTCTATGTAGAGGTTCTTCATGCACACAATTAAGTGTTCTGGAATACTCATTCTTCAAAATGCTTGTCATGATCCACACAATTGAAAGTTTTTGCATAGTCAATAAAACAAAGGTAAATAACTTTTCTGGTATTCTCTGCTTTCAGCTAAGATCTATCTGACATCAGCAATGATATATTCCTCATTCCAAGTCCTCTGAATCCAGCTTGAACTCGTGGTGGTTCCATTTCAATGTACTGTTGCATCCATTTTTCATCCTCTCTAGAAAACTTTGACTTGCCTATGATATCAATGATACTGTACGTGGATTTCTGCATCCCGTGGGTCACTTCTCTTCAGAATGAGCACAAATATGTGTATCTTGCAATCAGTCGGCCAGTCTTCCAAATTTCTTGGCATAGATTAGTGAGTACCTCCAGTGCAGCATCAGTGTGTTAAAATATTTCAATTTGTATTATTCTATCAATTACTAGAGCTTTATTTTTGCCAATGCCTTCAGTGCAGCTTGCACTTCTTCCTTCATCACCATTGGCTCCTGATCATAAGCCCCCTCTTGAAATGGTAGAACATAGGCCTTTTTTTTTTTTTTTTTTTTTGGTACATTAACTTCCTGCATCATTCAATATTTTGCACACAGAATCGTTCAATATTGCAACCTGAGATTTGAATTTTTTCTTCAGTTCTTTCAGTTTGCAATTGCTGAACATGTTTGTCCCTTTTGATTTTCTAACTCCAGGTCTTTGCACATCTCATTATAACACTTGACTTTGTCTTTCCCAGCTGCCCTTTGAAATATTCTATTCAGCTCTTTTACCTCCTCATTTCTTTCATTTGCTTTAGCATCTCTATGCTAGGGATCAAGTTTTAAAATCTCTTCTGACATCTATTTTGGTCATTTCCTTCTTTCTAATCTTCTTAATGACATTTTGCTTTCTTCCTGTATATTCTTGATGTCTCCCCCAACTCTTCTAGTCTTCGATCAGTAGTATCTAATGTATCAAATCTGTTCTGGAGATGATTTGTCATATTTTGGATTTCATGGACTTATTTTCATTTTTTTAAGCTTGATATAAGCAATCGCCACAATCTACCCTCTGGCTGATGCTATGAAATTTTTCCACTGTCTTTACCCAGAGAGGTAGTAAATTTTATTTCTGTTTATTGCATCTTGTAAAACCCATGTGTACATTCATCTTTTATGTGTGTTTTTTTAAAAAAGGTATTTGCAAATTCTAACATGTGATCTCCATCATTGTTTCTATCAATAAGATCATATTTCCCAACTACTGATCCTTCCTCTTTGTTTCCAATCTTTGTATTCCAATCAGCAGTAATTATCAATAAATCTTAACTGCAAGTTTGATCAATTTCAGATGGAAGAAATTGGTAGAATTCATCAATTTCATCACACTGATTATAATGGTTAGGTTTCTGCATCAACTTGACTAGGTCAGGATTTCCAAAGGTTTAGCAGTTGGGATGTGCTTATTCCCATGGTGATGAAACATAATACAGGCATAGTTAACTCTATGATGAGCTACTATGAGCAGTCAATCAATTAAAAAGATGCTTCCTTGGGAGTATAATGGACATGTGGGAGGGATTCTCTTTCTCTCTAATCAGCTGGGGACCTGGGATTCTACAATTGCAAGATAATAAACTCTTTATATAAATGAATATTATGTTTCACTGGCTTTGCTTCTCTAGAAAAAAGGGCCAAAAGATATGTGATACTGAGAGAGTGGGGTTCTAGAGAAACAAAATCACAAGGATGAATTTTCTAAATTGGTTCTCAGATCTGAGTACAGGTTGGAATCATGTCTGATCTCCACTTCATAGGAATTGGCATTCAGTTGACTTTGTGTATGGTCCTCTTTCCCTCTTGTGGAGTCAGAGGAAGGTGGACATGGTCCCCACTTGGTTTAAGCAGTTGGCTCTTGGAGCGGGATTAATTGCAATGGCTCCAGACCTATGAAATTATGAGGTTTTGTAAGAGAAAGAACGAAGGGACATGGGATAAAATATTTCAATGGAGGGGAGAGCATCAGCTTCTGGCTTTAATGGTTGGTGCATAAGTTTGAATAATAATTATGTTAACAGATCTTCCTTGAAGCCATATGGATATTATCCCATCACAGACAGCATTATACTTCAAGACAGACCTTGAAATGTTCTTTTTGAGGATGAATGCAACTACATTCTTCTTCAATTTGTCATTCCCAGCATAGTAAACTATATGACTGTCACATTCAAAATGGCCAATACCAGTTCATTTCAGCTCACTCATGCCTAGTGTGTAGATCTTTATCTGTTCCATTTCATTTTGGACAACCTCCAATTTTCCTAGATTGTTACTTGTACATTCCATCTTCTAAATATTAATGGATATTTACACCTGTTTCTCCTCATTTTGAGTTGTGCCCCATCAGCAAATGAAAATCCTGAAAGCTTTACTCCATTTCTGTCATCCGGGCCAACTCTACTTCGAGGAGGCAGCTCTTTCCCAGTCATATTTTGAATGCCTTCCAACTTAAGGGCGTCATCTTCTGGCACTGTATCTTATAATATTCTGATCCTATTAATAAAGTTCTGGTGTTACCTGACAGTGTTTCACTGCTATTAATAAGGTTTTCAGTGGCTAAACATTCACAAGTAACCCACATCTTTTTCTTCTTCTTAGTCTGTCTTAGTCTGGAAGCTCAGATGAAACCTGTCCACCATGGGTGATGCTGCTGGTATTTAAAATACCACTGGCATAGCTGGTATTTAAAATACCACATCACAGCAACATGAAATTCACCATAGTGTGACAAACTGACAGAGGAGTGGTGAATATTAATGATGGTATTCAATAATTTCCATATTCTGTTATACGACCTTTCTTTGGAATGAAAATAAATATGGATTTCTTTCAGTCTGTTTACCAGGTTGTTGTTGTTAAGTGCCATCGAGTCAGTTCTGACACATTGCGACCCTGTATAGGGTTTCCGAGGAGCAGGTGGTGAGCTTGAACTACGAATCTTATGGTTCAAACTGACTTTAAAGTCCAGAGCATTAACCCACAGTTAGCATAAACTAGTGACTGTTTCTACTCGTGGAAGCAGCAGTCAAGAGATCAGACAACGTATTGCATTGGGCAAATCTGCTGCACAAGAACTTTTTAAAGTGTTGAAGAGCAGAGATGTCAGCTTGAGGACTAAGGGGCGCCTGACCCAAGCCATGGTATTTTCAATAACCTCATATGGATGCGAAAGCTCGACAGTGAATAAGGAAGATCGTAGAAGAATCGATGCCTTTGAGTTGTGGTGTTGGAGGAGAATACTGAAAGTGCCATGGACTGCCAAAAGAACCAATAGATCTGTTTTGGAAGAAGTGCAGTCAGAGTGCTCCTTGGAGGCCAAGATGGCTAAGCTTCGTCTCTCATACTTTGGACATATTGTCCGGAGGGAACAGTCGCTGTAGAAGGATGTCATGCTGGGTAAGGTGGAGGGTCAGAGAAAAAGAGGAAGACCCCTAACAAGATGGATTGGCCAGATGGCATCATTGATGGACTCAAGTGTGGCAACTATAGTGAGGTTGGCCCAGGATCGGACATTGTTTCGTTCTGCTGTGCATGGGGTCGCTATGAGTCGGTTCCGACTCGATGGCACCTGACAACAACAACAACAACAACAACAGTGACTGTTTCTAGTGCTGCATCAGGTTATTGACATATTTAAATTGGTATTCTGTCAATTCCTGGAGCCTTGCTTTTTACTAATGCCTTCAATACAACTTGGACTTCTGCCTTCAAAACAATTAGTTCTTGATCATATCTACCTTGTGAAATGGGACAATGTTGTATAAATGACTCTGTACTCCTTCTATCTTCTTTGGATGCTTCTGCATCATTCAATATTTTGCCCATGTTGTTAAGTGCTTTCAAGTTGATTCCAACCCACAGCGACCCTGTATAGGTTGTCCAAGGAGCAGCTGGTGAGCTTGAACCGCTGACCTTGTGGTTAATACCAACTTTGCAGTACAGCGCATTAGCCCACAGCATGGCACCAGGACTCCAGTCCTTCAATATTACAAGTGATGGCTTGACTTTTTTTTGTCAGTGCTTTCAGCTTGAGAAATGCTGAATATTTTCTTCCCTTTTTGTTTCCCAGAACCAGATCTTTGTCCATTTCATTGTAATACTTTACTTTGTCTTCTCAAGCTGTCCTTCGAAATTTTCTGTTACACTCCTGTTCATTTCTTCCATTCACTTTAGCTACTCTACGTTCCAGAGAAGTTTCAGAATCTCTTCCAATATCTGCTTTCATCATTTCTTTCTTTCCTGTCTTTCTAATGTCCTTTATTGCTTTCTTCTTGTGTGATGTTTTTGATGTCATGCCATAAATTCTTTGGTCTTTTTTCCTTTGTGCTCAATGTTCACATCTTTTCTTGAGTGGGTTACTCTCCCACTATTGAAGTGGGATATTCTCAGATTTGTATCTTGGCTCTCATGGTCTTGTTTTAATTTTATTCATCTTCAACCTGAACTTGTATATCTTACCTCTTTGTTTCCAACTTTCGCATTCCAGTCACCAGTAACTATCAATGCATCCTAATTGTATGTTTGATCAATTTCAGACTGAAGAAGTTAACAGAAATTTCCCTATTCTTTATCATTGGCTTTGTAGATTGGTGGGAATTAACTGATCTAATTTGTAAGCATACTGTATTATCCAATCACAGACAACATTGTACTTCAAGATCCATCTTGAAATGTTCTTTTTGATGATGAATGCAACACCATTCCTCTTCAATTTTTTGTGTCTGGCATAGTAAACCATGTAATTGTAGGATTCAAAATGGCCAATTCTAGTCCATTTCAGGTCACTAATGCCTAGGATATTGATCTTTATGTGTTCTATTTAATTTTTAATGATCTACAATTTTCCTAGATTCACACTTTGCACATTCTACACTCCAATTATTACTGGATGTCTGTTTCTTCTCATTTTGAGTTGTGCCACATCAGCAAATGAAGGTCCCCAAAGCTTTGCTTTATCCATGTCTTTAAGGTAGACGCAACTTTGAGGAGGCAGCTCCTTCTTAGTCATATTTTGAGTGCCTTCCAACCTGAGGAGATCATCTTCCAGCACTATATCAGAAAATGTTTTGCTATCTATAAGGTTTTCAGGGACTAATACCTCAGAAGTGGACCAACCTATTCCTTCTTTGTAGTGTGTTTTTAGTCTGGAAACTCCACTGAAACCTGCCTACCATGGGTGACCCTGCTGGTATTTGAAACACATGTGGAATAGCTTACAGCATCACTGTAACACACAAATCAACAAAATATGACAAATTTATATCTTTGTAACATGCAAAACACCCTATCACATCATCCTGAAAGTCTTAAGTCAACTCCAAATCCAAAATCTCATCTTCTTAATCATTTAAACAAAAATTCTTCTTCATATGTGAACCTGTGAATTGTGGAATCAAAGTTATCTGTTATCTGTGGTAGAACAGGCATAAGGTAGGCATTTCCATCACAGATGGGAGATATTGGAGGGAAAGAAAGAATAATAGGCACCAAGCAAGTCCAAAACCCAGAAGAACAAATTACATTAGCCCTCAATTCTTGAAAATAACCCTCTGTTTTCTGAGACAATGTGTTCACTGAACCTGCCATCCAAACTCCACCTTCCATCCCTCTGGAGTGGCAACTCTACTTCTTAAGCTTTAGTTGGCTCTATTCTCCTAGTGCATCTGAGTGGTGACCTCATCTGGCAGGCCTTGTTCTTCTGCCCTGCCACTCAGCTTTGAGCAGCAGTACCATCCCTCTGGCAGATGATAATGGTAACCTCACACTCAAAAACCAAGTTGGTTAAGTTCCAACTCTTGAAATTCTAGGAGATTGTGCGATTTTGGGAGCAGTTTAAGTGAAGGATTGCAACTAAACAGTTGTGGTCCAGAAAATCGGGCTGCTCCCAGGTCAGGCTACCCCCTGAGGAACTTGCAAAGCCTGCCTCAGGGAAAAAGGAATTTGCAAAGTCTTTCTGCAAAAACATCTGCTACTCTACCTCAGTTTCCCTAGCAACTACATTCATCTGATAAAGTCCCACTTACTGCTTGCATCTATACACCAGAAGTTTTTTGCAAACTTTTCCCTGCCCCCAGCTCTCTCCTTTGATTTGCGTATATAATAAATGAGCTAAACATAGGACGGTGTCACAGTATCTCCATCAGAGTGCTGTGGCCCATCTGGTCCCAACTTTGCTATATTTCAATTGTGTCTTGTGTTTTTCTTTTATTTCTCATCTCCCGTCACCCCTACTTGGGTTTACTTG
The DNA here is from genome assembly GCF_000296735.1 of Chrysochloris asiatica. Taxonomy (NCBI): domain Eukaryota; kingdom Metazoa; phylum Chordata; class Mammalia; order Afrosoricida; family Chrysochloridae; genus Chrysochloris; species Chrysochloris asiatica. The sequence goes on from NW_006408701.1 coordinate 5,800,811, forward strand.
TTGGCTGCGGCATATGAGATCCAGAAGCCTTTGAAACTAGGAAGACACTGCTGCTTCAGTTCCTTCCAACAACTCTGCTGACCTCTGAGCAGCTCCAGGGATGGTACTTTTCTTTTCCTTTCTTACCTTTTCTTGGAGGAGAGCAGATGTAGCTCCTTTGTCTTGTTTGTTTCTTGTATGTAGAATTCCAAGAAGCAGACAGCATTCTTTCCTTTGGTTTCTGTTGGTCCCCTTCAGGCTAAGCTGATGAGTTTTTGCTGTGGTAGTTGGTTAGTTGGTTAAATCCATCAGTCACATCTTAAACAAAAGATTGTGTAGCTACATCCTTGATGAAAATTCTCAGGCACATGTTCTTAGTTTGTACAACAAAATTTCCCAAATCATTTATATTTTGTTTTAATTCACAAGGTTCATTTTTTAAGTCCATCTCTTTCATCTCACATTTTACAATAAGCAATGACCAGAAACCACACGAAACTTTTAAGATCTCGCTTAGTAATGTCATTAGTCAGCTTGTCAAGCTCATTATTTTCTAGTTCTATTTTCCACCAAACATTTGAACATAATTCTGCAAGTTCTTTGCTACTGCATAAAAATCATCACCCTACTTCCATTGTCCAATCACATGCTCATCATGTTCTTTTAACGCCTCACCAGAAGCTCATTTAATATCCACGTTTCTAGCAACAGTCTATTGTTGGCACCATATGTATTCTCTAAGATGAAGAGGCTTTCTTTGTATTTCTTTTCACTTCCTTCTGAGGCCTACTTAGAATTGCTTTTGAAATCCATAATTCTATCCAAAGTCTCTTCAAGGAATTCTAGGAGATGCTTATTAAGCACCTTAAAACTCTTCCAGTATTTACCCAGTACTCAGTTTTGTATAGCATTACACTCTATATTTTAGGCAAGCATCCCACTCCAGGTACCAAATGTCTTAGGCTGGGCTCTCTAGAAGAGCAAAGCAAGTGAAGAATATACATAGAGAGAGATTGAATTCAAGGAAATGGCTTACTTGTGGAGGTTGGAATTCCCAAAATCTGTGGACCAGGCATCAGACTGGAGGTTTCTCCTGATTCACAGGGTAACAGGGGTTGACAAACCTAAAATTGGTAGGTCTCATGGGATTTGTGGCATTGATGGATCCCAAAATATGCAAGTCAGGCTCGTATCCCGGGAATTGGAGGTCAGAAGATAACAAGTCTGATGTAGGATTGAGAGTGAATGAGCTTTACCAGATGTCCATATATATAGGATGCAGGCAACATCTCCAAAGAAACCCTCTTAAATTTGAACACAAAATGGAGGACAGTTATGCAATGTTGAGAGTCTTCGTCTGGCCAAGTTGATACATAGCATTAACCATCACAGTGGTTTAAATATTTTATTAAAAAATAGTAAGAATTTTTGCATGGAGTAGATTGTAACCATGGCAATGAGAGACAATATACGATAGAATGAATATAAAAAAAAAAATAGTAAGAGTTTTAAGAAAATTCTAAGAAGTTTCAAGTTCTGTAAATACTTGTTTGAAGACAAAATATTTAAAACAATATGCAGTAAATACAAGCTTCTATGTCAATGTTATAAACAAGGATAAATCACCTTGATGACCTGCAAAACATAAATGAAAGAAATAGAATTTTAATAGAAATAAACAAGAATCTGCTGATGCCATGTTTATTTTTACTGTCACTTTAGCTTGTGTTCCAATTCAGTCTTTTGGGAAATGCAAATAATTATATAAAGTCCTCTAGGGTGGTTTGTCTTTGTGTATGAGTTGTTGTTAAGTGCCACCAAGTCGGTTCCAACCCATAGCGACCCTATATAGGGTTTCTGAGGAGTAGCTGGTGAGCTTGAACCACCAACCTTACAGATCAAACCAACTTTGCAGTCCAGCGCATTAACCCGCAGCACTACACTAGGACTCTTACAAATGATTACTATGACATAATTCTAAAGACAAAAAAAGTCTTTATATAGAATTATATTGTTGTTGTTAAGTGCCCTCAACTTGGTTCTGACTCATAGTGACCCTGTATAGGATTTCCAAAACTGTAAATCTTAACAGGAGAAAAATGCCTCATCTTTCTCCCATGGAGTGGCTGGTGAGCTCAAACCGATGGCCTTGTGGTTAGCAGTCCAGTGCTTATCCTACAGAACCACCATGTTCCTCTATAAAATTAAACTCCTGATAAATCTCATTTACATGTAAGATTTAAAGAAAAAGAAAGAGGTATACCCAACCATCATTTGTGCTTATGCTTTTAAGATTTTTTAAAAATTTCCCTCAAGGCATGGAAAAAAAAAAAAAATTGGCATCCAGTCAACTAAGTCTCATGAAGACCAGTATTCCCTACTGCTTACTTTCAGTGGGTGATTTTACAGAAGTAGATTGCCAGGTCTTTCTTCCAAGGTTACTCTAGGTAGATCCAAACCTTCAAACTTTTGGTTAGCAGCCTAGTGCATTAACCATTTGCACTACCCAGAGACTCCCCACAAAGCACAGAGGAAAAGTACATGTTATTTGTTAAATGAATTTATAAGATGGGCTTTCATCCCATTTCCTGTTACGAATATGGACTTAGCATGATCTCTCTCCATGATGTGGTGCTGTGGATTAATGTGCTGAACTGCAAGGTTGGTTTGAACCACAAAGTCAGCAGTTCATACTCGCCAGCTGCTATTCAGAAACCCTATACAGGGTCATTATGAGTTGGAACTGACTCGATGGCACTTAACAACAACAACAACAAAACAGTCTCCATGATACCAAATAGTTAAATGAGTGATTCTTCCAGTCATGTGACTCTGGAGCATATTTACCATCAGTATTAACCAAGGCAAACCCTTTGGGTTTTATTCCAAAGCCGCAGGGTTCAAAATAAAACATGGCTTCAGTCTGAGTATTGCTAGGAGTATATTGCATAGAATATTCAGAGATTTGACAAACATTTTCTTTTCTTTTTATATACAGCTATCTGATGAGGTTCAGATCTGCATGAACCATCTGAAGTTTGGAACTGTTGTGCTAAGCACACAGATGGTCTCTCAGTTGTCTGCCTTCCTGATTGCTCCCAATTAAAATCTGCTTCTGCTAGAGCCCAAAGCAAAGCTGGCAAACTGCTGTCTACCCTATTGTGATAAGAAGAGGAAGAAGCTGTGATGATGACCTATGTACAGTCGTGCTCTTCAGTTAGTGCTATCTGACTCTAAAGTAAGGAAATTGAATGGAACCAAACAGGGCCATTGAAAGCAATTACCTACAGCTGATACTTTATAGTGCTCTTTCTTGTCTTCAAGGTCTGTGAGTAAGGTTAATTCCAATCTTAAGGCCAAGTTCAGGAGAGTGCCAGTTCATCCAAGAACCCCTGAAGAAACGTGGGCTAACAGAAACCAGCACAGTTCAATCTGCATTACCATCTAACTTCACTCCACACTTCCTTGGTATTGGTTTCCTTAAAGCCTAGAGGAACCTCCCTCTTATCTATACTCTTACTGGCTCTTGGAGAAAATAATATCAGCCTCCAAAGAAGAATTCAATGAATAAGGCTATAGTAGAGGTAGTGTGATGCAGTCATAAAATTGATGCTGGTGGTGGTGAGTGTGTGCCACCAAGTCAATTCCAACTCATAGCGAACCTGTATAAAGTTTCTGAGGCTGTACATCTTTACTGGAGCAGAAGGTCTCGTCTTTCTCCACGGAGTGCCTTATAATTTCAAACTACTGATCTTGCCCTTAGCAACACAGCTCGTAATCCACTACGCTACCAGGGCTCCTTGAAGAAAATTGGGTGCTTAAATTTCAGTAGTGTATCTAGGCAAAGTGATAAAGAAATAATTGGATCTTAAGCAAAGGGAAGAGTAGATGGTGAATGAGTAAAGAGAAATGGAGCACAGAATGGAGCAAAACAAAAGGTATATCAAGATGCTTAATAACAGAGTAAATGGGTCTGGAATATGCTGCTTCTCAAGGACACAAGGATTTTCAACCACGCTAATTAATTGTGTGCAGTGATGATGTGGTGCTGTGGGTTCGGTTTTGGACTACTAACCTAAAGGTCAGCAGTTCAAACCCACTAGCCACTCCATGGGTGAAAGATGAGGCTGTCTGCTCAGATAAAGATTTACAGTCTGAGAAATCTTATATAGGGTCACTATGAGTCAGAATAGACTGGGTAGTTGATAGCAGTGTGTGTGTGTGGGGGGGGTATTTTGTTTTGTTTTAAGCTTTCATTGTGAATTGAGTGATAGTTTACATGGGAGAACATCAGTTTTGCAATCAATCAATCTCATTTTGTTTCATTGCGATGATTGCAATAACCTCCATGCACCATCGGTTAACAGTATTTGCCTCTATTCGCTCTTTTTTTTTTTGATATGTATAAAAACACTCAGGAATATATAATAATTTAAACAACCAAGAGGCACATTTTGCAAGCCAGCCTCCTGCCTCCAGCACACAACCTTTCTTTTTCCATGAGTCTAGAGTCCTCAGCTGCTCTAGCTCTCCATGCTCTGCCTCCTTCTCTGTTGTAACTGCTTCTCTGGCTAGGATTCCACATTCTATTCATGCTCTTCTTTCATGATGGTCCTAGGGTCCACTGCTCCTGGACTGTAAGATTAATTACTCCTCCCTTTTTGTTACACAACTTCTGCCTTTACAGTTGTGACAATAGCAATTAGTCATGATAACATTTACTCACTATTGAATTAAAAGAATCCTATCCCCATCTCCTTTCACCAGACCTGTCTAGACAAGATTAAAACTATTCAGTGGGGAGTCTACCTTCCCTCGCACACTCTGAAACTACACTCCCTCTTGAAAACTTGTAAGCCAGCCACTTGTAAGCAGTGGGATTTTTTTGTTTTGCTAGTGTTGCTGAAAAAAGGAATAAAATTCTAGGCAAGTTGTCGATGTAGTGTAGGTAAAAAGATAAAGCAAGAATGAGAAATGGAACTTTTCATGGCAGCAGAGAAGGATTTGGCTTGAAAATAGGTTGGAATTGGATTATTCCTTACCTTAAGTATTTTTCTTGAAGGATGGCTAAGGCTTGATGACAACTTGTTGGCATAACTTGTCTGCCTTCATAAAGCTGGCAACGCAAAGGAACTTACTATACCTGTAGCAAAATAGTTTTGTGGTACACACCCCACTGGCTAGCACATGACATTTTATATGGCACACTGCTAAGAAGCCAGTTCTGGTAAGAATTTCCTGGTAGTTGCAGTATGAGTGAACATGGCACAGGCCGGCATCTAGGACACTTTATCACTTAGCGTGCATCAGGGACTACGAGGGGGAAAGCCTTAGATCTTATCCTGTGCAGAATATTCACAATAAACCTACAAATGTTGGAACCTATGGAAACTGGAAATCTGTCAGACAAGGAAAGCTCAACTATTTTCCACTAACATGAATGGTCAAATAGTGATAAGACTGCACCCTGTCAAAGACAGAAAACTAGTGAAATCCAGAAAAACAAGGCGGTCCCGTTGAATTCCAGCTCTCACATGTTTCACTGTATAATGTTCTCTGCTACTGAACCTAAACCAGAATTTGGTGCTAGAATGTGCTCCTCCATTAGTAGATGTATTCTCATCATAGTGACAGAAAAAGAAAGCCTCAGTGAAGTATTCATAGATTGTTAAATTAAATCTAAATTTGGGATTAGTATTTTTCTATTGTTTCTATTTTGGAAAATGAGACTATATTATTCTGCTTCTAATAAACTGTGTAATTTGGAGCTCCATTTTTCAAGATTTCAGTTTCCTCGTTTATAAAATGAGAGGATACGAGTAGATGATGCCATTGTAGGATTATATGAATTAGTATATGGATTTATATGAATATGTAAACAGCAAACTAAAATTCTGATTCTTCTTTTCTGTATATTGGTGACAAATCTCAATAAAGTTTGCAGTATGGCTCTTGCTTTCAAGTACACAACCTGTGGAAGGACATTCTCATCCATGGTCTGACCCTTTTCTGCACCTACAGTTTGATCTCAGTCCACTTCCAAGCATGGAGTTAACGTTCAGTAATATAGGTCTAACTATTGTTATTGCTAAGTGCTGTTGATTCGGTTCCGACTCATAGTGACCCTGTATAGAGTTTCTGAGGAGCAGCTGGTGAGTTTGAACTGCCAGCTTTGTAGTTCAAACTGACTTTGAGATCCAGTGCTTAGCCTAACTAACTACGTTGTTGTTGTTTAGTGCCATCGAGTCGGGTCCGACCCTAATGACCCTCTATATTCTGAGGAGTGACTGGTGAGCTTGAACCGCCAACCGTGTGGTTCAAGCCAACTTTGAAGTCCAACGCATTAACCCTCAGTGCCACACCCTGACTTCTAACTATAGAATACAGGATATACGGTACTAAGCCGGGATGAGGCTGGGGAGAACTACCAAGAAATGGTAGAATAACAAGAAAAATATGGGATTTCTGTGACAGACTCATCTACCCCAAAAAGGAAGGAAAGGACTAAGCCAAATATGCAAATTTTCTCCTGATTGGTTGTCTGAAATGAAGGTGGGGTCAGTCAAGAGTCTCAGTCTTGGATCTTCTCTTGTAAACGACTGCATGAGAAGTTTCAGCAACTGACTCATTTGTCCTCAGATCTCAGCTTTCATCACTTAGTGCTTCTCTTCGGGTCTGTTTGCCCCTCTCTTTAAAACTCCAAATCACTGTTAGTAAAGGGTGATGTTTGCCAAGCCAGAAAGTCAGGAGAAAGCAAAATAAGAGGATAACTTTTATTGAGCCTATATGTGTTTCCCCAAAACCTGCACTGGGCAGCAAGGTGTATTGTAGCAGCCTTTGAGGGAAATAATTTGCATAAACATCTGGGCGGTGACATAGAGCTATGTGGTCACAAAGCAATACTGTTCTGAATCAGTTTTGAATACAGGCGTTAGACATTTTTTTCCAGTTAGTTGAGTGATTATGTAATGAGTGCCTTTCTGATATACAATGTACCTAGTATACTGGCGGCCTTGATTATGCTTAGTTCAGGAAGGAACCTTGCAAAGTGTGTATTTCAGCGATCTCAGTTATCTTGTTGTTGCTAAGTGCCGTTGGTCGGTTCCAACCCATAGTGGCCCTGTATAAGGTTTCTGAGGAGCAGCTGATGAGCTTGAACAGCCAAACTTGTGGTTCAAACTGACTTTACAGTCACATGCATTATTAACCCACAGCACCACGCCAGGACTCCATCATACCAGGGTTCTGTGTTGGTAATCACTATTTCTCTAACACCAAGTATAGTTCCTGGCACATAATAAGTGTTCAATGTATGGTTAATTAGCAAATGAGGAAACTGACTTCTAAAATGATTAGCTTTAAGACTAGCTAATAGTAGAACTGGGGCCAGAACCCAGGTCACGAGCCACCCAATCTTGCCACACCTTCTTTTTACTTAAGTAATTAAACTAAATACAAGGTACTATCATGAGCTTAAAATCAAGAATGTCACAATTTCGTAATGCCCTTTCCTTGTGTAATTTTAAGTCATTGTAAGAACCAATGACTTAAAATGCAAGTCATAGTTTGGATATAGACACGAATTAAGATGATGCTGTTATTCCTGCCTAATGGTTAGGAGTATACTTCAGGTAGCAAGCTTTCTAGATGCAATCTGGGTTTAGCCGCAGAGTAAGTCCTATGACCTTGGGCAAATAACTTAACTACTCCACGACTGAATTCCTTCATGGGGAAATGAAGAGAAATGGGGGAGGGGGAGGGAGTGCCTACCTCATAGGCTTGTTCTAAGGTTGAAAAAAATAAATACATGTTAAGGGCCTAGAATGTATGTACATAATAAATGTAAGCTATTATTATTATTATTGCTAGTATTGTTGTTGTTGTTGTTATAGGCCGTGGAGTTGGTTCCGGCTCATAACGACCCTGTACAGGGTCTCCGAGGCTGTAAATCTTTACGGGAGCAGATAGCCTCATCTTTCTCCAGCAGAACAGCTGGTAGTTTTGAACTGCTTGCTATTGTAGTTGCTGATAATTCAATCCATAGGTCTTTGGTAATTTCATATTTCTTCTTCTTCTCTTCTTCAAATCGGAGGAGTACAACAATGCAAATGGCCAATCCTCCAATTAGTTTCTATCCTAAGGGTGAGAAGATGGTACTTCAGTACCTAAATTACAGGATTCCATATAATAGCCAAGGTATCTCAAACCCACAGAGAGCCAGTCAATTCTGAATCATAGTCTCATTAGATTATTTGTATGTATCCAACATCAGGAAGTAAAACATGATGTTGACTAATTGATGAAACGCCTGTCTTTTTCACTACTGACAAAACCTCAAAAGGAGAAGGAAATTTATATGTCCTTTTGACTTGGATGGTTGAGTTAGAAAAATTGTCTGGATGTCTACGGTGTGTCAGTCAACTGAATCCAAAAATGAGACTTGTGATATAATTTTGTTGTTGTCCTTAGGTGCTGTTGAGTCAGTTCTGACTCATAGTGACCTTGTGAACAATAGAATGAAACACTGCCCGATCCTGCGCCATTCTCACAATTGTTGTTAAGTTTGAGTCCTTGCTGCTGCTGCTGTACCAACCCATTTCATTGGGGGTCTTCCTCTTCTTTGCTGCCCCTCCACTTTACCAAGCATGATGTCTTTCTCCAAGGACTGATCCCTCCTGATAATATGTCTGGGGACAAAGTCTGGCCATCCTGGATTCCAAGAAGCATGCTGGCTATACTTCTTCTAACACAGATTGGTTTGTTCTCTTGGCAGTCCATAGTACTTTTAGTATTCTTCTCCAATATCCTAACTCAAATGCATCAATTCTTCTACAGTCGACCTTATTCATTGTCCAACTTTCACATGCATGTGAGGCTACTGAAAATATCATGGTTTGGTTCAGCAGTACCTTAGTCCTCAAACAGACATCTTGGCTCTTGAATAATTTGAAGAGGTGTTATGCAGCAGATTTGCCTAATGCAATATGTCATTTGATTTCTTGACTGTTCCATGAGTGTTGATGGCGGGTGGCTCTAAGCAAAATGAAGGCCTTGACAACTTCAATCTTTTCTCCATTTATCAAGATGCTATTTATTGGTCCAGTGGTGAGGATTTTTGCCTTCTTTACATTGAGGTGCAACCTGTACTGAAGGCTGTGGTCTTTGATCTTCAGCAGTAAGTATTTTAAGTCCTCTTGGCTTTAAGCAAGCAGGGTTGTATCATCTGCATATCACAGGTTGTTAATGAGTCTTCTTCCAATCTTGATGCCATGTTCCATGACTGTTAAGTGCTATAGCGTCAGACGATTCATAGCGACCCTGCGTAGAGTTTCCAAGGAGCAGCTGGTGGATTTGATGTGCTAAACTTATGGTTCACAGTCTAGTGCTTATCCTATAGTGCCATGTTCCATGACTAGAGGAGAGAAAAATCTGAGAAAATTGTAGGAGGTGGAGGGATTACAGCAGAATTTGGGACACATGTCTATAAAACAATGAGAAGCAACGGAATTCAGATATTTATATCTGAATGCCTTAGGACTAAGAGGAAGAAATCTGCAATACAGTCAACCTAACCTTTTGCAAGGAAAGTCCCACAGATATGGATGAGTCTCTGGAACGCTTTGAAATAACATTATCAGACTTGCAAAGTAGGAAAGAGGATGGTTTGCTCTATTTTAAAATCCCTGAGTACTTGTCAATTTCAACACCTGATACCATTGCTGTATCATCACTATGTTGAGAGGGAATTACTTCCTGGTAGAAGATTAGAGCTCACTACTCATATTCTTAGAGTCATGACATTTTCCTGCTAAGGCCTAGCTACTTGTCTCTAAAGTGAAGAGAAAAACATATCAAAAGGTAACCAGATTAAGGGATGATTACAATTTCACGATATCATCATTGCCCTTTGAAAGGCCAGACTGACTAACCTTTTCAATGCAACAACTATGGCTGTAAAATGTTACACCTTTCCCCTGCCCCTGGTGATTACATTTATTTATCTTTGCTCACAGGCACTACAAAAAGGAATTCTGTTTAGAGATCATGAAGACAAGAAGGATATGTGAACATGGTGGGAGGAATCAGCCACAAAGATGTTTTTCTTGCAGCTAACCAGCTGCTCCTCGGAAACCCTATACAGGATCTCTATGGGTCAGAACCAGGATTCCCTAGGGGCACTATGAGTTTTAATCAATTTTATGGCAGTGCCTTTGAAATCTGTATAAAAGAAAGCCTGGTAGTACATTGGTTAAGTGCTCAGCTGCTAACCCAAAGTTCATTGGTTTGAATCCACTAACAGCTCCATGGAAGAAAGTTGAGACAGTAAAGAAACCTTGGGGGGTTTCTGCTCAGTCCTACAGGATGGCTATGAGTCAAAATGGACTCAACAGCAATGGAGTATCGGCGTCTATAAAAAGTATCAGCACAGTAATACCATTACTAATACATGGGGATCAAATTAGCTTATGTATAAGAAAGCTGGGAGTCTTCTGCTTCCGTTTATGACAGAATGACTGGCATCAAACCTGCCCTCCTGCTTTTTAAAAAACAACAATAACAACTATAAATTGGGCAATAGACAGTGGAGACTTTGATCACTGAGAAAAGGGAAACATAAAATGTGAACAATTTCTAGAACAAAAAACATACAATGTGGGACAATTTACAGAACAGAAAACAGGAAACATAAAACCCTACTGTGCTATGCTGACAGAGATTGCAGTTCAGGGTAGGATACTGGAGAGGAGGAGGCTATACAGTGAGGGTACCAAAAGAGACAGCATGAGGATTGAGCTACACATGCGTAAGGTGGAGTTCTGAGACCTAGCAGCAAGAGGCTGTTAGGGGCTGAGGAAGACATTGCCATTCCTGCACAGTCATAGAGGAGAGACCTCAGTGAAATCCCCAGTATTCAATCCAGACAATAGAAAGCCCATGCATTAGAAGAAGGACCACATTATAGGGTAAGAACTACTTTAGATCTACCCTAACAAAGTCTACAACCCATATTATATAAGAAATAGCCATTACTATATATCATTCAGACTCTAGGATATGTACAAGACTGCTAACCACAAAATCAGTGGTTCAAAACGAGCTGCTCCTCGTAAACCCTATAGGGTCCCTATGAGTAGGAACTGACTCAACTGCACTTAACAACAACAACATATATAATTCAGGATGGTCTGGTAGCACAGTAGTTAAAGCATTAGGCCGCTAAACAGAAGGTCAGTCCAGTTGCTCCCATAAAGAGAAACCCTATGGGGCAGTTCTATTCTGTCCTTGTTGCTGTTGTCAAGAACCATCTAGTCAGTTCCAACTCACAGAGATCCTGAATAAGGTTTCTGAGGAGCAGCTGGTGGGTTTGAACTGCCGATCTTTTGGTTCAAACTGACCTTGTGGTCCAGTGCATTACCCTACATGGCCACACTATTAGTCTGAATTGAATCACCAGCAATGGGCTAACTTATCTTTCAAAGTATCGAGCAGCACATTCAATCTTTTTTACATATGCAAAGAAGGAAATATGACTGCAGCAAACAAAAGTAATCAATAAAAGAGATCCCTGAATGCCTGAATGCCCCCATTTATGAATTAGCAGACAAGGTTTTAAATCAGCATTTAAAAGTATATTCATATATATATATATATATATAT
>NW_006408701.1:5816132-5825415 GCF_000296735.1 Chrysochloris asiatica
GTTGTTTATTGGTCCAGTGGTGAGGATTTTTGTTTTCTTTACATTGAGATGTAATCCATACTGAAGGCTGTGCTCTTTGATCTTTATCAGTAAATGTTTTAAGTCCTCTTCACTTTCAGCAAGCAAGGTTGTACCATTTGCATATCACAGGTTGTTAAGGAGTATTCCTCCAAACCTGATGCCACATTATTCTTCATTGAACCCAGCTTCTCGGATTATCTGCTCAGCATACAGGTTGAATAAGTATGTTGAAAAATACCACCTTGTCGAACACCTTTTTAAATTTTAAACCATTCAGTGTTCCCATGTTCTGTTCTAGTCCAGGTACAGATTCTTCATGAACACAATTAAGTGTTCCGGAATACTCATACTTCACAATGTTGTCCATAGCTTGTCATGATCCACAAAATCGAAACCCTTTGCGTAGTCAATAAAGCACAGAATATCTTTCTGATATTCTCTGCTTTCAGCCAAGATCCATCGGACATCAGCAATGACATCCCTCATTCCACAGCCTCTTGTGAATCCGGCTTGAACCTCTGCAAGTTCTCTGTCAATATATGCTTGCAGCTGTTTCTGTATTACCTTTAGTAAAACTTTATTTGCATTGTATATCAAAGAGATTGTCTGATGATTTCCGCATTCCGTTGGGTCACCTCTTTTTGGAATGGTCACAAATATGTCTTCGAAATTTCTTGGCAGAGATGAGTGAGTACCTCCTATGCTGCCTCACTTTCTTGAATGATTTCAATTTTTATTCCATCAATTCCTGGTGCTTTGTTCTTTGCCAATTCCTTCAATGCACCTTGGACTTCTTCCTTCAGTATCATTGGCTCTTGATCATATGCTACCTCTTGAAACAGTTGAACAAACCATTTCCTTTTAGTACAGTGACTGTATATTACTTGCATCTTCTTGATTTTTTTTTCTTCAGTTCCCCCAGCTTGAGAAATGCTGAGCGTGTTCTTCCTTTTTGGTTTTCTGACTCCAAATCTTTGCACATATTTTTGTAATATTTGGCTTTATCTTCTGAAGCTGATCTTTGAAATTTTCTGTTCAGTTGTTTTCGTCAATTTGCTTTAGCATCTCTATTCTGGAGAGCAAATTTCAGTGTCTCTTATGACATCCATTTTGACGTTTTCCTTCTTTCTTGTCTTCTCAATGACTTTTTGCTCTCTTCATTTATGATGTCCTTGATGTCATCACACAACTCTTCTTGTGTTCAGTCTTTAGTGTTTAATGTATCAAATCTGTGCTTCAGATGATCTCTAAATTCAGGTGGGTTATATTCAAGGTCATATTTTGGCTCTCAAGGACTTGTTTTCATTTTCTTCAGCTTCAGTTTGAATTTGCATATGAGTAATTGATGGTCTGTCTGTTCCACAGTCTGCCCCTGGCCTTGTTTTCACTGATGATATGGAGCTTTTCCATTGTCTCTTTCCACAGATGGAGTCAATTTGATTTCTATGTATTCCATCTGGTGAGGTCCATGTGTATATTCATCTCTTATGCTATCTAAAGAAGGTATTTGAATTTCAACAAATCATTGATTTTGCAGAATTCTATCATGCATTCTCTAGCATCATTTCTATCATCAAGGCCATATTTTCCAACTACTGATCCTTCCTCTTTGTTCCCAACCTTTGCATTCCAGTCACCAGTAATGATCAATACATCTTGATTGCATGTTTGGTTGATTTCAGATAGAAGAAGTTGGTAGAATTCTTCTATTTCATCCTCATTGGCTTTAGTGGTTGATGCGTAAATTTCAATAACAGTGGTATTATTAACTGGGCTTCCCTCTAGGCACATGGATATTATCCTCTCACAGACAGCTTTGTACCTCATGACTGATCTGGATATGTTCTTTTTGACAATGAATGCAACACCATTCCTCTTCAGTTTGTCATTTCCTGCATAATAAACCATGTGGTCATCAGATTAAAAAATGTCCAGTACCAGTCCATTTCAGCTCACAAATGCCTAAGGTATCTATGTTTATGTGTTCCATTTCATTTTTGACAACTTCCAATTTTCCTAGATTTATACTTCATACATTCCATGTTCCGATTTTCAATGAAGGTTTACAGCTGTTTCTCTTCATTTTGAGTTGTGCTGGCTTTTCTCCCATGGGCTTTACTCCATTCACGTCATCACGGTCAACTCTACTCTCAGGAGGCAGCTCTTCTCCAGTTGCACTATATCTGATGGTGTTTCTCTGCTATTTGTAAGGTTTTCAGTGACTAAATATTCGGAAGTAGTTCGTCAATCCTTCTTCCTAGTCTTTCTTCGTCTGGAAGGTCATTTGACATCTGTCCACTATGGGTGACCCTGCTGGTATTTAACATACCAGTGGAATAGTTTTCAGAATCACAGCAACTCACAAGCCACCACAGTACGCCAAACTGACGGACAAGTGGGGGAGATTACTCCTTAGGAATCCTTAAAAACCAACCGGAAGTGGGAGAAAAAGCTTTTGAACACTTTACCAAAGATATTAAAGTAATAGTTACTCAAATGTATATATTTGTCAAAGATCATTGAATTGTACTCTTAAGATGTGTGCATGTTATTTTAGATATTATAGGTAAATTTTACTTCAAGAAGTTAATTTTTAAAAGAAAGCAGAGAAATTTATCATTTCCTTTGAGCTGACCTCTCTGCCTTGAATTCATCTTTGAGGTCTTCCCAACCTTCCTTAAAATATTTGTCCATCTGAAAAATATTGTTTTATGTGGGGTAGCATTCCTGTAAAGTTGTTGCAAAGGTTCAATGATTTGGGAAGATGTACACTTGAGTTTTTTATAGTCTGAACCTAAAAATATTTTGTTGTTTTATTTCACCCCATGGCACCAAAAGTATCTCTCTTTTATTTGTAAGGCGCTCAAATACAACCTAGACAAGTGTATTTCTGAGAAAACTTTCCTGTAGCCGTCCACTGATCAGAGACAAGGTTGAATACATTTTGTTTAGAATAAACCCATGCATGTATGACCTGTAACACTAATAGCAATCTTTTTTTTTTTTTTTTTTTTTTTTACTTAGCCTGGTATAATGGACTTTTACAACTCAATATTAACAGACAAGCAACTGAACAAAAATGTGGAGGTGGGGGGAAATGTTTTTGAACACTTTATAAAAGAAGATATTCAGGTGATGGTTACTCAAGTATATCCATTTGTTAAGCTCATTGAAATATACCCTTGAGATGTGTGCATTTGATTTTATGTAGATTTTACTGCAAAAATCTAAATTTTAAATATAGCAGAATACTCTGGTTGAGAAATGTATACTGTCCTCTCTCCTCCTAGAAGCAACATGATGAAATTCTTAGGCTGAAAGGGGAGGACTTTATTTGTAAACCAGTGTCAACTTTTACTTCCCTGCCAAAATGATGCAGTATGCCCTCAAGGTACTTGATGGGTGGGGTGAATGTGTGTCCGTCAGGCAAGGAGCAAAGGATATTAAGGAAGCAGAGGGAGAAAAATAAGAAAAAAACCTGGGTGGGGTAATAAAGATTTGAAGAGGGAATGTATGCATTCCAGGCAAGGTTATAGCCCTGGAAAGGGCTGTGTCTGTGAATGATTTATTATGAAGATAATCTGAGGGTGTGCATTGGTAAGCTCAAGAGGAAATAACTTGCATGGGGAAGAGACTGCTGTGAATGCTTTGGAGATGAAGTCTGGTGCCATCACAAGGAATTGTACTCAACAACCTAACCCCAAGGCCAATTCAGTTTGTTGGAACCCTTTAAATAGGTTCCTAGCACGTAACAGCAACAACATAGAGCAAGAGCCCCTTAGTCTCTCTGTGTATATCCCTCTGTGAGACAGATTATGATGCATTTACTAATTTAGTACACGAGATGAATGCCACGGACATACCTGGTCTAGTGAGAAAACAGGCTGATACCTGAAGACGATGTTCAGAAACAGAAAATGCAGAATCATTTCCCCTCTTGTTCAGTGGCACAATTGTGAATCACAAGCCTCCTAGTGGAGCATTCCACAGCCTGAGCAAGTAAAGAGCTAGTCACTCTCTGACCATTGCAGTTGCTTATCTTATTTTGTAAATGATACATACATCTCTTGCTTCCCAGATCTCTGGTTAGTTCCTTGATCCCAACACTTGCATCAGATGAAAAGTAAGATATCAGCCACCGCTGAGTTATTTCTTTATAGGGTCACTGGTAGTTTTTAGGAAGGAAGTGGAAATACGATCTGAGGAGGAGGAAAGAGATTGAAACTTCTATTTTCAAGTGAAATTTGGGGGCTTTCTGACTTTCTATTACACTCCAAGTCCCTGGTCCCTTTGTTGTTGTTAGGTGCCATCAAGAGTGTTCTGACTCCTAGTGACCCTATGTACAACAGAATGAAACACTGCCTGGTCCTGTGCTATCTTCACAATTGTTGTTATGTTTGAGCCCATCATTGATGCCACTGTATCAGCAACAATGGGGTCTTCCTCTTTTTCTTTGACCCTCCGCTTTACCAAGCATAATGTTCTTCTCCAGGGACTGCTCCCTCCTAATAACTTATCTGAAGTATGAGAGATTAAGCCTCAGCCATTCAGGCTTCTAAGGAACATTCTAGCTGCTCTTCTTCCAAGATAGATTAGTTTGTTCTTCTGGCAGTCCTTTCAATATTCTTCATAAACACCATAATTCTTCTCTGGCCATCCTTATTCATTGCCCAGCTTTCACATGCATATGAGGTGATTGAAAATACCATGGCTTGAGTCAGATACACCTTAGTCATCAAACTAGCATCTTTGCTCTTGAACACATTAAAGAAGTCTTTTCCAGATTTGCAAAATGCACTATGTTGCTAGATTTCTTGACTGCTGCTCCCATGGGCACTGATTATGGATCCAAAATGAAGTCTTGGACAGCTTCAATCTTTTCTTCATTTATCATGGTGTTACATATTGGTCCACTTGTGAGGATTTTTGTCTTGTTTACATTCAGGTGCAATCCACACTGAAGACTAGTGTTTTTCAGAAGTATTTTAAGTTCACTTTGCTTCCAACAAGCAAGGTTGTGTCAGCGGCAACAGGCTGCAACAGCTGCAACAAGCAAGGTTATTAATGAGCCTTCCTCCAACCCTAAAGCCATATTCTTCTTCATATAATACAGTTTGTTGGCGTATTTGTTCAGCATTTAAATTGAATATGTATGGTCAAAGGATACAACACTGGCACACACCCTTTCCTGGTTTTAAACCATCCAGTGTCCTATTGTTCTATTTGAACCACTGCCTCTTGGTCTAAGTACAGGTACCTCATGAGCACAATTAAGTGTTCTGGAATACCCATTATTCATAATATGATCCATAGTTTGTTATGATTTACACGGTAGAAAGCCTTTGCATACTCAATAAAGCACAAGTAAACATTTTCCTGGTATTCTCTACTTTTAGTAAACATCTATCTGATGTCAGCAATGATAAACCTTATTCCATGTCCCCTTCTGAATCTGGCTTAAAATTCCGGCAGCTCCCTGTCAATGTACGACTGCAGTCTGCAGTCATTTTTGAATTATCTTCAGCAGAATTTTACATGTGTATAAGATTAATGCTATAATTCAATAATTACCACACTATGTTTGGTCACCTTTCTTTGGAATGAGAACAAATATGGATCTCTTCCAACTGGTTGGCCCGGTACCTGCCTTTTGAATTTCTTGACATAGACAAGTGAGTGCCTTCAGTTTGTACCTTGGTTCCTGTTTCTTGGTAAAATTAGCAATTGCAATGAGTAAGTTTTGTGTTTTTTGTTTTTTTTTTCTTTTCTTCCAAGCCATTAGTGATAATACTTGACATCCAATGTAAGCCTCAAAAATAGCAGCAGCAGCCAGTGAGATCTAGGTTCTAATTCTGACTGCTACACTGGACACTGGACATGTGATCTAAAATAGGTCAATTGAGGTCTCTAACCCTCAGTTTTCTCATCTATAAGATGGGAATAATAATGCTTATATCAAAAATCTGCTGTACCTAATGAGTGAGGTAGCATTTATTAAGTACATAAGATAGCTGCCAGACATAAGGTAAGTATGAAGGGGCTTCAAAAAGTCCATAGAAAAATGGACTGAAAAGATAATGACATTTTTGAAGCCCCCTTGTACTTGGTATTGTGAACTACTGTTTTAGTTAGTCCTCACCTTTCTTTTCCTTTCCTTTTACATTTTTTTTCTACATGTTACTGTGATTTGCGTGAAAGTTTACACTGAAAATGGGTTTGCCATGCAACAATTCATTTGCATTTTGTTTCTTCACACTGACTGCTATCTCTCCAATGTAAATTGCACTTTTCCCACTTCCTTCCTGTGATCACCATTTCCATTTGGCCTCGTTACCTATTCCTTCCTACCTTCTAAAGATTATTCTTGGGTAAACTATACTTTTTAATCTAGCATGGTTGATTATTCCAAGGAATGTGTACCTCCTTTGCAAAAGTTGAGCCATGAGGTGAGTTCAGTTCGGGTCTGAAGAGTAACTAAGGGCAATAGTCTCAGGGGTTTCACATGTCTGCCTGATCATTTTGTTTATGATTTTGAGTTTGGATCCACATTTTTCTCCGACACTGTCCAGAACCCTTTCCTATGATCCCTTTCAGAGCTGTCAACAGTAGGAGCCAGACTCTATCTAGTTTGTCTGGTCTCAGATTCATGAAGGATGAGGTTTCTATGGTTCATTCTTGACTACTTGGGAGAAATGTATCCTATTGGCACACTTCTCCCCTCGTCTAAATAACTTGTCACAATGAATTGCACATAGGAAGCCTCCGGCAAACAGTCCTTCCTTTTCTTCTACTTCTTCATTGCCTTGTTATTATCATTATACTGGATTTCTAACCGTGGGGTAAAAAACAACAGACATCAGGATGTCAGTGGCTCAGAGACACATCCTTGCCTATGCTTTTTGAAAACAAGAATTTAGAAATCGCAAATATTTCTTTGAGTACCAAGTCAAAGACCCAGCATCTTATTTCATTCTAGGCCCCAAATCACACTTTCTCTGTGTTTGGACTGCATCACTGAGCTTTTGTGAATGGTCTGCAAGAGAAAGGGCTCATCCTGATTTTTATTTCAGAGCAATATTTCAATGAGTCCCTACTGATCCTTCTCATTGTGACTCACATCTTTCCATGGAAGTCTTATTCTTTGCATAAACGAATCCATGTCTCGACTTCTTCCTTCCCTCTCAATGACACCCTAAACCCCTCATACTGCACATCTGTCTTCTTTTATAGCAACAGATCTCTACATCAAATCCTGGTTTTTATTCCCTTTAAGTTGTCCTTGTTGTTGTGTGTTATCAAGCCGGTTCTGACTCATAGCAACTCTGTATAGAGTTTCTGAAAATGGTTGGTGAGTTTGAATCGTTGACCTTGTGGTTATCCTACAAGACCACATCAGACCTCTTAAAGTGTCCTTATATAACATTTTTCCAGTCCAAATTTTACCATGGCCTGATCAAGTCTCTTGTGGATTCTGAATTGTGTCAAGTGCAGGTGAAAAATCTAAGAAAGTACAGGTCCACAAAAAGTTTATGATTCCTTTAAAAACAAATTGGATAAACATGAAAAGCAATCTCATACACTAGTTCTGATTCCAAATCTTCTGTAAACAGAATACTTCACTGGGCTTCAGAGATCCTGAGTAGTTTAGGAGCTCTGGTTGTCTGCTCTCTGGATGGGGAGACAGAATGAGTACAGGAACAAACCAAAAGCAACAATAACAACAATAAAAAAAAAAACACACAGAAAAAGTATTTAGCTATATCAGAAGGTAATAATAATCTCAAGGATGATTGAATAGGGAATTCTTGGAGGAAGTGGAACTTAAACTTGAAGAAGGGTATACTTAGGGAAATGGCAAAGAGGAGGAGGGTGCAGAGGCCACACCAGACAAAGGAGCAGTGTGAATAAAGGTGTGGCATCAGGAATGCTTGTAGGTTGTTTAGAAACAATGAGTACTCTATTGAACAACTATTGAGGGTAAGATTTTAGATGGCCTTGAACACAAATCTAAGGAACTTATATTTGATTCTGTGGCCGTGTTTCACAGAGTCCTAAAAGTCCTAGTGGGGTCCTGTGGGGTACATGGTGGATTGCAAAATGCAAGGTTGACGGTTCAAACCCAGCAGCAACTCCTTTGAAACCCTATACAGAGTCTCTATAAGTCAGCATCTACTTGACAGCATTTTCCAACAACAGCATTCCACAGAAGAGGATCTCACTTTTAAAAACAGAGAGTTTGATGGGGGTGGAGAGGGAGGAAAGCCTTGGTGTTTTCAATCACCTCATATGCATGTGAAGGCTGGACAATGTATGAGGATGACACCTGTAAGTTATTCCTCTTCCTGTTGTCCCACATGAATCTTAAGCTGTCTTCAGATTTTTTTCATCTTTTTTTCTGGTTGTTTTTCTTGCTTACTAGTTGAGAGATTTATCTATAAGCTCACTAATTTGGGCTTCCATTGATTCAAATCTACCTTGCCCTTTCAATGGATTGTCCATTTCTGAAATCTTAGTATTAATCTTCTGGATTTCTATTTGCAAGTTTTTTTATTTTCTCCAAATTTTTATCTGTTTTGTTTGATTGTTCCGGTAGTGTTTTCCTTGACCTTTTCTTCAATCATTTAGAGGTAACTAAGTACCTTTCTCTTGAATTATTTTTAAGGTAATTACAATGCCTTTTTTTGAAAAAAAAAAAAAAAAAAAAAAACAATGAAAGGAGAAAAACCAGGGCAGGTACCAGACCCAGAGAGGAGAGAAGTCTGGACTCTCCAGCCAGCCAATGATCTCACATCATGGGTGGTCAAGGAAAGAAAATGTAAACCTCGGAACCTTAGATGGTGTTCTGATCTTCCCATCCAATCTGGAAGTAGTTCCTGTAGACACCAAAGCAGTTTGGAGGTTAGGGGATTTCTGTCAGAGAGCGCAGAACTGTCAGAGAGGGCTGCTAACTTCAAGGTCAGTAGTTTGAATCCACCAGCCACTCTGTAAGATAAAGATAAGGCTTCTTCTCCTGCAAAGATTTACAGACTTGGAAACTCTAGATAGAGTCACTCTGAGTCAGAATTGGCTTGACAGCATTCAACAACAATAGTAAAAACAAGATTTATAATTTGATAACATAATGAGAATGTTGTTGTTGTTGTTAAGTGCCGTCGAGTCGGTTCCGACCCAGAGCGACCCTGTACAGGGTTTCCGAGGGTGTAAATCTTTACGGGAGTAGAAAGCCTCATCTTTCTCCCGCGGAGCGGCTGGTAGTTTCGAA
>NW_006408701.1:5825515-5827751 GCF_000296735.1 Chrysochloris asiatica
ATTCAAAGATATAGAGTAAAATATGGTTTAAATGAAAGAAAGAAAAATATTACAAGATAACTGAAAATAATACAGAAGACCCAGATTAAAATTCTAGAAATGAAATATAAAATATCTGAAATTAAAAACAACAACAAAAAAGCATTGGATAGCAGACTGCTGTTGTTGTTAAGTGCCCTCAAGTCGATTCCAACCCATAACAGCCCTGTATAGGGTTTCCAAGGAGCAGCTAGTGAGCTTGAACTACTGAGCCCTTTGCAGTCTGATGCATTAGACCACAGTGCCACACTAGGACTCCGGACAGCAGACTAGAGATAGCAAAAGAAGGGATCAGTGAATTTGAAGACAAATTCATAGAAATTATCCAATCAGGTAAAAATAAAAAACAGTGACCTGTAACATATATAAAGCACTAAAACATACGCGGAAATGGAGTTCCAGAAGGCAAGGAAAGAGTATGGATCACACAAATAGTTTGAAGAATTAATGCTTAAAATTTTCCAAATTTTGTGAAAAACAACAAAATACAGATCCAGGAGCTCAGCAAAATCCAGTAAGATTAATTATAAAGAAACATCTGCCCCGGTGTGGTGCTGTACAATCAACATTGGACAGCTAACCACAGGTTGGTGGTTCAAACCCATCAACTACTATTTGGAAACCCTATACAGGGTCACTATGAGTCAGAACTGAGTCGATGTCACTTAACAACAACAACAAGGCATATAATAGGCAAAGAATGGAAAATCAAAGATAGACATCATTAAAAGAAGCTGGCTGATAATTACACACTAATAATATGATTAATAATGTGACTAAGTGTGGCTAATAACATGATCTTCAGGCCAGGGTAATCATAGCATTATATAAGGCCAAATACAGAAAAATGATTTTGTTTCTGTGTACTGTTGTTGTTTGGTGCTGCCGAATTGGTTCCAACTCATATTGACCTTAAGCATAACAGAATGAAACACTATCCAGTTCTGCACCATCCTCACACTGATTGTTACACTTGAGCCCATTGCTGCTGCCACTGTGCCAATCCATCTTGTTGGGGTCTCCCTCTTTTTCACTGACCTTCCACTTCACCCAACACGATATAACATGTCAGAAGTTTGAGAGATAAAGTCTTGCCATCCTGGCTTATAAGGAGCATTCTGGCTATACTTCTTCCTGCACAGATTTTATATCCTTACCCAACACCATAACTCAGTCCTTTACCCTATATACTAGTAGGAAATATTTGGAAAATAAAGTTTGACAACTACTTATTACACATAAAAACACTTAGAAATAATTTCAATGCAATATGTAATAGACCTGAAAACTACAAAATGCTCCCGAAAGAAACTAAAGGAAATCTAAATAAATGGAGAGTTATGCCAGGGTCATGAATGGAAGACTTTCAATTTGTAAGGATGTCAATTCACCCCACATTGACCTATAAATTCAATACAATTCCATTCAAAAGTTCAGCATACGTCTTTGCAGAAGCTGACAACAGCATTTTAACATTCATATGGTAATACAAAAAAGCTAAAATCACCCAAACAACAATCTCGAAGTAAGAGCAAACTTGAAACTCTTATGCTGCTTGGTATCAAGACTTTGCTGCTTGGTATGAAGATTTACTATGTTGTTGTTGGGCCACTTCAGGTTGATTCAGACTCACATTGCTTCCATTTGAGAGTAGAATTGCCCCATAGGCTTTCCTTAGCTGTAATCTTTATGGAAGTGCATTATCAGGCCTTTCTCCCACGGTGCCACCGACAGGGCTTGAACCATCAGCCTTGTGGTTTGCAGCAGAGCTCTTAACTGTTGTGCCTCCAAGCCTCCTTAGACCTCCTAACAAGTTATAATACTTAAATTAACTATAGTAGTGCTATAAGAACCAATAGATCTATTTTGGAAGAAGTACAGCCAGAGTTGCTCCTTGGAGGCCAAGATGGCCAAACTTCGTCTCTCATGCTTTGGTCATATTGTCAGGAGAAACCAGTCACTGGAGAAGGATATCATGTTTGGTCAGGTGGAGGGTCAGAGAAAAAGAGGAAACCTCCAACGAGATGGATTGGCCAAGTGGCAGCATCGATGGACTCAAGCGTGGCAACAGTAGTGAGGTTGGCCCAGGATCTGGCAGTGTTTCATTCTGCTGTGCCAAGTCGATGACACCTAACAACAACAATAGCAACAGTGCTATAAAGATACTCAATTGGATATGCTTAAGTGAATCATAACA
>NW_006408701.1:5827851-5831089 GCF_000296735.1 Chrysochloris asiatica
GCTCCACAATCCCAGTTCAGGCCTTTTTTCTACTTGGAAACAGTTCAGGGCCGGCTGTGGCCGTTTGGTTTTAATTGGAAATGGTCTCTTTAAATTTCGAGGAGATCTGTGTGCATTCGTAGTAGAACCCTCCTAGGGTGGGGCTGGGGTGCCCACTAGCTCAGGCACCCCAAAGTCACCAGAATGGAGGTGCGCAGACAGCAAGGGACCAATGAACAGATACCAAAAGAAAAGAATGTCCACACCTTTATCTCTGTAGTTCTGCCGGGGTTCTGTGGCTGCTCCGATCCTTCCCCTGCTTGGTCTCACCCAAGATGGTGGCTCCTGGAGCAGCAGAGCGTCCGGAACTAGAAAGCAATAGATTTCTTGCTTCTGCCACAAATTCCCCCATCTGTGAGCCTTCCAACCTTCTAAATATTCCTTTATATGAGGTTCAGAGTTCTGTGACCAGCCCCTGAGCCTGCTTGGTCTGCTATTCTGTTTTGTTATTGGCAGATCTCCTTTACTGCACTTCCAGCCGATCCGCCATCTTGTTTATTCTCTCTGTATTACTTTTAGTAAAAGTTTACTTGCATGGAATATCAAAGATATTGTCCGATGATTTCCGCATTCCATTGGGTCTCCTCTCTTTGGAATGGGCAAAAATACAGATCTCTTCCAATCAGTCAGGCAGATGGTCTTGCAAATTTCTTGGCAGAGATGAGTGAGTGCCTCCTGTGCCACCTCACTTTCTTGAAAGATTTCAATTATTAGTCCATCAAATCCTTGTTCTTTTCCAATTCCTTCAATGCACCTTGGACGTCCTCCTTCAGTATCATTGGCTCTTGATCATATGCTACCTCTTGAAGCAGTTGCACATCAACCATTTCATTTTGGCACAGTGCCTCTGTGTATTCCTTCTATCTTCTCTTGATGCTTTCTGCATCATTCAATAATTTGCCCAGGGAATCCTTCAATAACGAAAGTCAAGGTTTGAATCTTTTCTTCAGTTCCCCCAGCTTGAGAAATGCTGAGCGTGTTCTTCCTTTTTGGGTTTTCTGTCTCCAGATCTTGCACATTTTGTTGTAATATTTGACTTTAACTTCTCAAGCTGACCTTTGAAATTTTCTGTTCATCTCTTATACCTCCTATTTCTTCCATTTGCTTTAGCATCTCTACGCTGGAGAGCAACTTTCAGTGTCTCTTCTGCCATCCATTTTGACCTTTTTCTTCTTTCTTGTCTTCATAATGACTTTTTGCTTTCTTCCTCTATGATGTTCTTGATGTCATCCTACAACTCTTCTGGTCTTCAGTCTTTAGTGTTTAATGTATCAAATCTCTTCTTCATATGATCTCTAAATTCAGGTGGATATATTAAAAGTCATATTTTGGCTCTCATGGACCTGTTTTCATTTTTCTTCAGTTTCAATTTGAATTTGCATATGAGCAATTGATTATCTGTTTCACAATCTGCCCCTGGCCTTGTTTTGACTGGTGATATGGAGCTTTTTCATCATCTCATTCCGCAGATGTAGTCAATTTGATTTCTACCCATTCCATCAGGCAAGGCCCATGTGTATAATCATCACTTATACTGTCTTAGGAAGGTATTGAAATGAACAAATCATTTCACATACATATGTGTAAAATTCTTTCTTGTAGTGCTTTTCTGACTTCTTCTAGGGTTTTGTCTGTGTTTTCCTTGATTTGTTCTGTATTTTCCTGGATAATTCAATTTGTTGAAAGTACCTAAATTTAATTCTTTTGAATTTCTAATCAGTTAATTCCAACAGTATTTCTTTCTCTAAAGGGTTTCTGACTCAGTATTTTGGTCACTTGTTTGATTTGCCTCCTCTCTCCCCCTTCCCTCTACAAAACTGTTATTTGTGTGTGTGTGTGTGTGTGAACTGAGGTCATCTGTTGTCTCTAGACACTGTGCTGTTTCAAATTTAAATTTAAATAATGACTGTATGTTGGTATGTTTCACCACGGTATTTTTTGATATTCCCTGGTGTGGAGGGCAGGCCTGCTACTTGTTCTTTATAGTTGAGAAGCACTTTGGCAGCTACTACCTGTCTCCTGGTGAATGTGATAGAAGACAGGAGTATATGTACAGTTCTCTATTTGTTGTTCATGTAGAGCAGCTAATGGCAAGGTGACTTGGTGTTGGCTGCCATCTGTAATAGACCAGGTGATACAAGAGTGGGTGGTGGCACTCAACTAGTGAGTGGGGTTTTCTAATCAACAGCCATTACTATGGGCACTGATGCAATCCTGAGCAAAGGGAGTTGATTATCAAATTCCTGCGCCAATAGGATGAAGCCTTGGTAGTTCAAACCCAGCAGCAGCTCCATAGTAGAAGGTGAGGTTTTTGGCTCCCATAAGGATTTACAGTTTCTGAAACCCAAAAGAGCAATTCTAGTCTATCCTATAGGGTCACTATGCATCAGAATCAACTTGATGGTAGTGAGTTTGGGGGAACTAAGGGGGCAGGCTACAAAAGTTTTTGGTGGCCATGCTGAAATGCAAAAAGAATGCTGCTTACAAAAGTTTTCAGTGGCCATCATATATCTCTTTGCTCATTGTTTTCATTCACTGTCTTCTAGTTAGTATTTGATCTAATTTTTTATCCTTTCCCTTGAACTTCAGGGTTCCAAGACTATCATCCCTACTTGTTTCATTTGGTTCCTTTCATTTTTGTTTTAGAGAGTCTGGGTAGCCTGCCTGCCTAGCTTGCCACCTTGTCAGAAGCCCTGAGCCCTATCTTTAAACATATTCCCTTCTATATGATCTATAGGTATTGTTGTTATGGTTAAGTGCGGTCAAGTCAGTTCCAACCCATAGAAACCCTGTATAGGTGAGCTTAAACAACAGACCTTGTGGTTAAAATTGACTTTGTAGTCCAGCACATTAGCCCACAGAGACACATCAGGAGCTACAGGTACAGCCACCATGCTTTCAGAAGACAAGTAGATGGGCCAAGTAGAACATCATGTAAAAGCTGGTCAGAAAGCAAGGAGAGCCCTGCCATAATTTTTGAGGGTCAAATGAAGAAACTTGGGATGAATAGTTCTGGAAAAAAAGCCTCTTTTGTAGTCTGCCTGTGGACATAGCATTAGTTTTATTCTATGTAACTACAAAGTGGGAATATGAGAATCATGTTGTTGTTGTCAAGTGCCACCGAGTAGGAACCGACTCATAGTGACCCCATGCACAGCAGAACGAAACAATGTCCAATCCTGGGCCAACCTCACTACTG
>NW_006408701.1:5831189-5832469 GCF_000296735.1 Chrysochloris asiatica
AAATTAGACTGGATCAATTGTATATCCAAACAGGATTTTTTTTTTTTTTTTTTTTTTTTTTACTTTATACCATCAAGACAAACTAAATTGAAATGGATTATAGACCTAAACACAAAATCTAATGTTATAAAGTTCTAGAAGAATACAGAAAAGAAAAACCATTACCACCTAGATTTCTTAGTGAACAAGGTACACTAATCATGAAAGAAAGAAAGAAAGAAAGAAAGAAAGAAAGAAAGAAAGAAAGAAAGAAAGAAAGAAAGAAAGAAAGAAAGAAAGAAAGAAAGAAAGAAAAACAGAATGAGAATTCATTAAAATTAAAGCTTTTACTCTTCAAAAGACACTAACAAGAAAATTAAAATACAAGTCACAGACTGGAAGAAAATATTCTTAAAAGATATAACTCAGTACTGGCATCCAGAATATATTAGTGTAAGTCAAACAATATTGTTGTCAGATCATAGAAAGTTTTATTAAATAAAAAAATCAAAACGTTAAGCTATTGTTTCTCAATATACACATGTGAAGGTAATGTTTCAGCCTCTGTAAACCTTTCTGGAAATTTTCTATCATCTTCAATTTACACCATGTCAAAATGGTACTTTGGAAATCCTAAAGGGACTCATATTGTGTTCTTTTGCAATATTCCTTGAGTTTGAGGAACAAAAGAAGTCTAATAGGGTAAGATCAGGAATGTAGGGTGGATGGGGTAAGGTTTCCCAAGGAAATTCTATTAGTACAATTTGTACTCTCCTTAAAGGATGAGAAGGTACATTTTTTGTGATAGAAAAGATTTTCGGGGCACAACTTTTCATGTTTTTTTCTCACCAATTTAGTTTTCAATTTTCTTAAACCTTCTTCCTAATAAATCGTAGTCATCCTGTCTCCTTAGAGAAATTTTCTCAAGATTACTCCTTGTTGTTGTTGTTAGGTACCTTCGAGTTGGTACCAACTCATAGTGACCCTATGCACAGCAAAATGAAACACTGACCGATCCTGGGCCAACCTCACTACTTTTGCCACGTTTGGGTCTATTGATGCTGCCACTTGGCCAATCCATCTCATTGGGGGTCTTCTTCTTTTTCTCTGACCGTCCACCTTACCAAACATGATGTCCTTCTCCAGCAACAGCTCCCTCCTGATAATACGTCTGAAGTATGAGAGACAAAGTTTGGCCATCTGGGCCTCCAAGGAGCACTCTAGCTGCACTTCTTCCAAAACAGATCTATTGGTTCTTTTGGCAGCCCATGGTACTTTCAATATTCTCCTCCAACACCATA
>NW_006408701.1:5841750-5844039 GCF_000296735.1 Chrysochloris asiatica
GCTGACCTTAAGGTTCGCAGCCCGATTCGTAACCACTACGCTACCAGAGCTCCTAGAATAGAATGTATAAATACATTTGCAGAAATGAATTAGTGGTGGTGGTTGTATACCACTGAGTCAGTTCTTACTCATAGAATCAGCAGAAATTAAAATGCTTCTAAGTCGTGTACTGTCAGTATATTATACTGACGATTTTACATTCATAGGGTTTGCCAATTTCTTCCTTTAGAAATCCTGCTTTACAACATTCTTGGGCATTTATCCAACACCTTTTAAGAAAAATCTCAGTTCACAGTGATGCTATCAAGTTGATTTCACTGAAATAATGTTATACCACAATTAAAACATTGGTTTTCTTCAAATTAGTTGCTGATACATGTTAAAATTTTGAGTACAGAGGTAGATACCAAATTTAAACAAATAAGGAAAAACAATGTGTGATATTGTTCTTGTTATTAAGTGCCATCAAGTCTGTTCCAACCCATAATGACCCTGTATAGGATTTCCAAGCAGCAGCTGGTGAGTTTGAACCACCAACCTTGTGGTTCAAATTGAGCTTAAAAATTCTAGTAGAGAGATAGATACCAAATTTAAACATATAAGTAGAAGTCATGTGTGATTACACATTTCAATCAAGACTGAATATAAGAATTTTTGGAATCATCAAGAATTATATACTATGTTCTATTTCATAAATGTATATACCATTGGGCAACCTCCTTCTTATTGCATATTGCTATCCTCTTCACCCAAGTGAAGCAAGGTGCCCATGCTTTAGGATAAGCACTGAACCACTAACCACATGTTGGTAGTTCTAACCCACCAGCCACTCCTCAGAAACCTTATATAGGATCGCTCTGAAACATAACTGACAGCAGTTAACAACAACCTTCTAACCAGTAATTTACCCTCCCTTCTGTTCCCACCCCTGGTATTCAATAAAGTATGTTTCTTTTTATATGAAAATGTCTTCTTGACTTTTTACAAAAGTATTCTGATACAGTATTTGCCTTTTGTGAATGACTAATTTCACTTAGAATAATGTCCTCCCAGTTTGCTCCTGTTTTGAGGTACTTTAAAGATTCATCATCATTCTTCAGCATTGTGAAATACTCCATTGTGTGTATGTATCATGGCTTGTTTATCCATTCATCCTTTGAGGGGCATTAAGGTTGTTGCCATCTTTGAGCTATCGATGAACATGGAAATGTGGATATCTATTCACATCACAACTCTTATTTCTGTGGGATAGATACCTATTAGTGTGATTACTGGTTTGTATGTTATTTCTATTCCCAACTTTTAAAGGAAACACAAAGGTTATGTACCATTTTACAATGAAACCAGCAGAATGTTTCAGTCTCACCATACTTTTGCTATTATTTGTTGCTTTCTAGGGTTTTTTTTTTTTAATATTATTAACACTGGGGTGATAGAACCACCAACCTTGCAGCTCAAACGGACCTTGCTGTCCAGTACATTGTTTATTAATTGGATTTTTGATTATTGTGTTGCTGAAGTATTGAAACTGTCTACGATTTTTAGAGATCAGTCTTTTGTCAGACTTGCCATTGCCAAAGGATCCTGTTTTTTGTTTTCCAGTTTTGCCAGCCACATTTGTTAAAGAGACTATCTCTTCCCCATTTAAGGGTTTTTGCCCTTTGTAAATGATCGACTGTCCATAGACAGATGGATTTACTTCTGAATTCTCAATTTTATTCCACTGGTCTATGTATCTGTCATTGTACCAGGTCCAGGCTGTTTTAATTACTGTGACTCTGTAGTAGGTTTTGAAATCAGGAAGTGTGAGACCTTCTTTATCTTTAGTAGTGCCTTGTTTATCTGGGGTTTTTCTCCTTTCCATGAAAGTTTTCTCCTTTCCATAAAAGTTGGTGATTAGTTTGACCATCTCTTTGGGGAATGATAACGGAACCCCGATCACAATTGCATCGTATCTGAAGATTACTTTTGGTAGTATTAACATTCTCATGATGTTAGTCTTCTTATCGATTAACATGCTATGTCTCTTCTCGGATTATTTGCTCAACATACAGGTTGAATAAGTACAGTGAAAGAATACAACCGTGTCGCACACCTTTCTTAATTTTAAATCATTCAGTGTTCCCATGTTCTGTTCGAACAACTGCCTCTTGGTCCAGGTACAAATTCCTCATGAGCACACTTATGTGTTCTGCAATGTTGTCCATAGCTTGTCATGATCCACACAATCAAAAGCCTTTGCACAGTCAATAAAGCACAGGTAAACATCTTTCTGATATTCTCTGCTTT
>NW_006408701.1:5844139-5844623 GCF_000296735.1 Chrysochloris asiatica
TCAATAAAGCACAGGTAAACATCTTTCTGATATTCTGGGCTTTCAGCCAAGATCCATCAGACATCAGCAATGATATCTCTCATTCCACGGCCTCTTCTGAATCCAGCTTGAACCTCTGGAAGTTCTCGGTCAATGTATGATTGTAGCCATTTCTGTATTACCTTTAGCAAAACTTTACTCGCTTAAGTTGATGGCGGCTAAGGTAGAGGTGTAGTGAAGGTCGCTGTCAGCAATAACGCGGAGCACTGGGCAAAAAAGAACCAGGACAGAGCTCCAAGGCTCGGACCCACAGAGATAGGAATGCTTTAAAGGTTTGAAGGCTTATAGCTTGTAGAGTTTGGAGCTGAAGTGAAAGATCACGTACTTTTGAATCTTCTCAACAAAATCCTAGCCAACAGAATCCAGCAACACATCAAAAAGTTAATACATCATGATAAAGTAGGATTCATATCAGGGATGCAAGGATGGTTCAACATTAGAAAAA
>NW_006408701.1:5846241-5847802 GCF_000296735.1 Chrysochloris asiatica
AGGGAGAGGGGAATGGAAGAACAAAGCAGATGGGAGAACAATTAGGCATGTTTGAATGAGCTAAGTGGGACAGAGATAAAGAATGATGTATGCACAACCTTAGAACTACAG
The DNA here is from genome assembly GCF_000296735.1 of Chrysochloris asiatica. Classification (NCBI taxonomy): domain Eukaryota; kingdom Metazoa; phylum Chordata; class Mammalia; order Afrosoricida; family Chrysochloridae; genus Chrysochloris; species Chrysochloris asiatica. Next base: position 5,846,353 of record NW_006408701.1, read on the forward strand.
GGCTCTGGGATACAGAGATTGAGTCATGCTTGGAATGGGGAAAAGGGGAGAATAATGTTAAGATGCTTGGCTGTCTTTTGAATCTTGGCTTTCCTTGCGTTATATTATAAAATAGACACTAGAGGGGGACAGAAAGGAATAGCAAAAAGTATCACCATAGACAGCTTGTAAGTCCGTCTTCTGCCTATAACTGATTGGAATACCTAAAATGGTGCTACAACGTGCCCAGTGAAGGAGGCTTCCTGCGGAGCCTTTGCAATACATAAGACTATAGGCAGAAGCCTGAACCGCATCCAGATCTCCAGAGATGGGAAATTTCCACTTGAAAGGACAAGCAGACCAGCCTGCAGCGGCTAGAAGAACAGAAGACACTTCTTGAAAGAAAGACCTACAGGAAAAATACAAAACAATAGAGGTAGATGGCCTGTTACTACAAGAACAAACAAGTTGCTTGCCCAGGAAACATCAAGGCAAGTGGTCGGGTTCCCTCAGTACAAACCCCCTTCCAAGACTAAGACTCAATGGAAGTACACACTCTGATTGGTGACCACACTCATCACCGATAGGGGGAAGAGCAGTAAAAGCAGCAATGAAGTGGCAAGCTAAGCTCTACAATGTTGGGTGGGCTTCTGTGGACCCGGGTGGAGACCTGGTTGGCCAGCAGTATGGGGAGACCCGGGGACTCTTGGGCCCAGAGTCAGTGGTGTGACCACAGAGGACTAGAGTGGAGAGTGAAGCTACCAGCCGATAGGAAGAGAGGGCATATGCACAAAAACACCCATACTTGCAGATGGTACCCACTTGACCTGGCTTCGATGACTGGATGATCAGAGCTCAATCAGGAGAAGAAAGAAGAGGAAAAAAAGAGAAATCTGATACAATTTGATGAACTTGACCTACACCTATGGATGCAGTAACTCAAAAGGGGTAATAAATCCTCACAGCAAGAAACATTCCCACCCCCTCCACACACAGAGTAGACAGAGATGGGCAACTTGGACATTAGATACCCAAAATGGGGTGGGGGTGGGGAGGGGAGACTACAAAGGCAAGAAGTGACTGGCTTACAAGCTTTCAAGAGGGGACCTAGAGCTAGGGGGCATGGAGGAGGGCAGAATCTCCAGTGAGTACTATCCAATCTGTCTAGGGTGAGCTGATGAAATGAAACGCAGATGGGTCACTTGTGATACAATAGTGAATAATTGTTATCAGGACTGATTGTGAGGGTTGGACATGTAAAGATAGACTTTATATAGCAAGAAAGGGAGTGATTAACTCTCCAGTTTAGGAGCAGAGGTCTTTAGGACCATCAACAGAGAAGACCCGAGAGCGGGACCCTACTCAGAGAAGCAGCGAGGCCCAAGATGGAGGCAGAGATGATGACATGGAGTGATGAAGAGGCTGGGGACTTTGGATCCAGAGAGGGAGAGGGACTGTGTGCTGAAGACTG
>NW_006408701.1:5848542-5855797 GCF_000296735.1 Chrysochloris asiatica
CTTCTTGAGCTGATCTTTGAAAGTTTCTGTTCAGCTCTTGGACCTCCTCATTTCTTCCATTTGCTTTAGCATCTCTACGCTGGAGAGCAAGTTTCAATGTCTCTTCTGACATCCATTTTGATCTCATGTAAAGAGGAACAAAGGGAAGAACTTAAAGTAAAATATAATCTGAATCAACAGAAGATAATTTTTAGCATAATGCCAAGCTCAATAATTCTGTTTTGTGCCTTACCGTTTTTGAAATTCTCAGAATAGCATTTTAAAGTACATAAAACAAATTACATAAGATTAAGGAAGTTGTATTTTTGAAGGAGGGTTACTGTGATCTTTTTTAAAAAAAGATTTCTGCAACAATTTGAGTAGGCTATGAAACTGTCTAAGTGTTTTCCTAACAGCAATATTAGGGTTTGTTATCTACATTTACAATAGAATAAATGGCAAATTTCAGTCAGAGACCTAGGAAAATAAAGATTTTTGTTTTTCCCATTCAAGTTCATGGTACTTCTAAAAGTTCTGTGGATTCCCTGTTAAGTTATTGCTGTTAAGTGTCATTGAATCCATTCTGCCTCATAGCAACCCTGTATAGGGTTTCTAAGGAGTGGCAGGTGGGTTGGAACTTTGCAGTTAGCATTCCAGTGCTTATCCTACAAGGCCACACCAGGTCTCTGATCTCTCTCAAATTGGAGGTATACAATAATAGAATGCATTATCATATACAATTTTTGTTTCTCTATCAGAAACTTTTTCAAGAGAAAAAATGTTAGAGATGTGTAAATAAGATTGCTGCTTTGGTTGCATCTGGTTAAGAGAAACTCTGTAGGATGCTAATTCCAAAATTCTATGCTCCAAAGTCTATTAGCTTCTTAATTTTTACAACAGGATTGTCATTTTTTTAAGCAGCAGAAAACTTTCCTCAAGAAAGAAAAAAACAACTTTGTATGACTCTTCAACATATGAGTGCCAAACAACAATACTGAAGGTTATGGTCTTTGATCTTCAGAAGTGTGACTTCATCAGTAAGTCTTCACTTACTGCAAACAAGATTGTATAGCCTGCATATCATAGGTTTTTTATGAGTCTTCTTTCAATCCTGATGCTACATTCTTTTTCAAATAGTCCAGCTTCTCAGATTATTTGTTCAGTATACAGATTGAATAAGTATGGCAAAATAATAAAACCCTGGTGCACACCTTTCCTGATTTTAAACTAGTCAATGCCCCATTGTTCTATTCTAATGGCTGCCTTTTGGCCTATGTACAGGTTCCTCATGAACACAATCAAGTGTTCTGGAATACCTATTGTTCATAATGCTATCCATAGCTTGTCGTGACCCACACAGTCAAAAGTCTTTCCATAAGCAATAAAGCACAGGTGAACAACTTGGTGGTATTTTCTGCTTTCAGTCAAGATCCATCTGATGTCATCAGTGATATCCCTTATTCCACGTCACCATCTGAATCCAGCTTGAAACTCTGGCAGTTCTCTGTCAATGCAGTGATGCAGTCGTTTTAGAATTATATTGAGTAAAATTGTACTTACATGTGATATTAATGATATTGTCTGATAATTTCCATATTCCATTCCTTTCTTTGGAATGGACACAAATATGGACCTCTTCTAGTCAGATGGCCAGGTAGCTATCTTCCAGACTTCTTGGCATAGATGAATGAGTGCCTTCATTCCTGCTTCGTTGAAATATTTCAGTTTGTTGAAATATTTCAATTGATTTTCCACCAATTCCTCAAGACTTGTTCTTTGCCAGTGTCTTCAGTGCACTATGGAGTTATTCCTTCAGGACCATATGCTCATGATCATATGCTACCTCTTGAAATGGTTGAACATTGACCATTTCCTTTTATTACAGTAGCTCTGTGTATTCTTTCCATCTTCTTTTGATGCTTTCTGCATCATTCAATATTTTGCCCAAAGAGTTCTTCAATACTACAAGTCAAGGCTCGAGTATATTCCTCAGTTTTTTAATGTTGAGAAATGCTGAGCATCTTTTTCCCTTTTGGTTTTTGAACTCCAGGTCTTTGAACATTTCATTTTAATCCTTGTATTTTTTTTTTTTTTTTAGAACTGCCTTTGAAATATTTTGTTCAACTCTTTTACCTACTAATTTCTTCCATTTACTTTAGCATCTATATGCTGGAGAACTTCTTTCTTGTTCTTAATGACCTTTTGCTTTCCTTCTATATGTTGTTCTTGACTTATCACATAACTCTTCTGGTCTTTGTCCGTTAGTGTCTAATGTACATAACCTGCTCCTGAGATGATCTCTAAATTTAGGTGGGATATGGTCAAGATCATATTTTGGCTCTCGTGGACTTGTTTTCATTTTCCTCAGCTTCAGCCTGAGGAATTGATGATCCTGTTCCACAATCTGCCCTGGTCTTGTTTTGACTGATGACATGGAGCTTTTCCATCACCTCTTCCCATAGATATACTCACTTTGATACCTGTGTATTTAAAACACTAGTAATTACCAATACATCTTGATTGTGTATTTGATCACAGAAATTGGTTCTTGTTTTTGTTGTTAACTTCTTTCAAGTCAGTTCTGAGTCACAGTGACCCTGTTTTAGGGTTTCTGAGGAGCCATTGTTGGGTTTGAACAGGTGACATTGTGGTTCAATCCAACCTTGGTTATCCTACAATGCCAAATTTTTCAGTTTCATCATCACTGTCTTTAATGGTTGGTGCATAAATTTGAAGAATAATAGTATTAACTGGTTTTCCTTGCAGTAATAAAGACATTATCCTATAACTGACAGCATGATACTTTAAGACAGATAGTGAAATGTTCTTTTTGATAATGGATGCGACACCATTCCTCTTCAATACGCCATTCCCAACATGATTGTCAGATTCAAAATGGCCAATGTCAGTCCCTTTTAGTTCACTAATGCTTAGGATATTGAGTTCAGAACAGAACAAGAATACAACAAGGAATTTAGAGGATCTATGAGGCCAATAAAAGATCAAAACAATAACAAAGTCAAAGAAGAAAAAATATAGGAACAGAGATCCAGGTGGTGAGGAGGTCAGGTAGATTGCAGGATACAATAAAATGTCTTAAATGGAGGGAAAAGTTCATAGATAATAGGGTAACCTCAAACAAAGTTAATACTTCACAATTTCCCATGAAAATGAAGATACAAGTAGGACAAGGAAGCAGTAAAACTAAGGAGAAACTGGCAAGAAATAGCACAAAAATCATGAACTCAGCACAGGAAGGCATGCAGAACAAAGGAATGAATAGCATCACAAAAAAATTAACAAAAGACAGTAATTAATTCATACCTATTGATAATTACACTGAACGTCAATGGATTAAATGCACCAGTGAAGAGACAGAGAGTGGCAGAATCGATAAGAAAACAAGACACTTCAATAGCCTGCCTGAAAGAGACACACCTTACACACACAGATAAAAACAGACTAAAAGTTAAAGGATGGGGAAAAGATATACCAAGCTAATTGCAATAAAAAGCAAGCAGGACTGGCAATACTAATCTCTAATAAAATAAACTTTAAGGCAAAAACAAGCATAAGAAATAAAGAAGGACACTATTTTATGATTAAAGGGTCAATTGAGCAAGATGATATAACCATCATAAATATCTATGCTCCCAATGAAATAGCACCAAGATATATAAAGCAAACTCTACTAGAATTGAAGAAAGAAATAGACAAATCTACAATTATAGTGGGAGATTTTAATACGCCACTTTTGAAAATGGATAGAACAACCAGAAAGAAACTTGACAAAGACACAGAAGAACTAAACAACACAGTCAACCAACTTGACCTCATAGATGTGTAGAGAGCATTCAACCCAACACAATACACATTTTTTTCCAGTGCACATGGAACATTCTCCAAAATTGACAAGGTAAGCCTCCATAAATTTACAAACATCAAAATACTACAAAGGATCTTCTCAGACCACAATGCTATAAAACTAGAAATCAACAATAAGAAGACCAAGGTAATAAAGTCAAATAGATATACACCGAATAACACCATGCTGAAAAGTGACTGGGTAGTAGAAGAAATTAAACACGAAAGCACAAAGTTCCTAGAAACAAATTAGAACAAAAACATAACATACAAAAATCTTTGGGACACGGCGAAAGCAGTACTGAGAGGACAATTTATTGCAATAAACTCACACATCCAAAAAGAATAAAGAACCAAAATTAACACATTAAAACAAGAACTACAACAATTAGAAACAGACCAACAGAAGGAACCTACAGTCACCAAAACAAAAGAAACAATAAAGATCAGAGCAGAAATAAATGAGACAGAAAACAGATAAACTATAGAAAGAATCAACAGGACAAGAAACTGGTTCTTTGAAAAGATTAATAAAATTGGCAAACCATCAACAACCTTAAAAAAAGACAAGAGGGAGAAGATACAAACAACATGAATTAGAAACCACATGGGTGATGTCACAATGGAACCAAAGAAAATAATAAGGATAATAACAGAATACTACGAAGAGTTGTACTCCAACAAATTTGAAAATTTAGAAGTGATGGGTACATTTTTAGAAAAACATTACCTACCAACATTTACACAGAGTGAAGTAGAAAACTTGAACAGACCAATAACAAAAGAAGAAATTGATCAGGTCTTCAAACACTCCCAACCAAAAAAAAAACTGGGAGGGAGTGAAAGGTGGAGCACAGGGTAGGGAATAGACACAGGATAGTTTGGATGCTGGGCAGGGGTGGCAATACACAGGAAGGGGGAGGGGATTGGAAGATCAAGACGGATGGGATAACATTTAGGCAGGTTTGCATGGGCTAAGTGGGACAGAGGTAAATAGTGATGTATGCTCAACCTTGGAACAACAGGGAACTGGGATACAGGGATGGAGGCATGGTTTGAATAGGTAAAAGAGGGGAAATAATGTTAAGATGCTTGGCTGTCCTTTGAATCCTTGCTTATCATTGTAAAATAGACACTTGAGGGGGAGAGAAAGTAATAGCCAGAAACATCACCATAGATAGCTTGTAAGCCTGTCTTCAGCCTAGAACTGATTGGAATACCTTAAAGAGGGCTAGAAACTGCCCAGTGAAAGAACCTTTGCATTGCAGAAGACCATAAATGGAATCCTGAACCCCATCCAGAATCTTCTATGGTGGGAAATTTCAACTTGAAAGGACAAGCAGACCAGCCTAGAGCAGGTAGAACAGAAGATACTTGTTGAAAGAAAGACCAGCAGGGAAAAAAACAATAATGGCAGTCTGATTAACTACTGTAAGGACAAGCAAGTTGTTTGCCAGGGGGGTTGGGGGGGGGAGCCATTAAGGCAAGCAGTTGGGTCCCCTCAGAGCAAACCCCCTTCTAAGACTGAGACTCAAGGGGAATACATGAGCAAGCATGTGGTCTTGTTGGTGACTACATTGTTCTACCAATAAGGGGAAGTGGGGTGGAAACAGCAATGAAGTTGTGAGCTAAGTCTGGCCACGTTTGATACACTCCTGTCGATTTGGGTTGAGAGCTGTTTGGCCAGCAGTGTGGTGAGACCTGGGGACTTCTGGGCCCAGGGTCAGTGACATGGACACAGAGGACTAGAGCAGAGAGTGAAGCATCCAACTGATATGAAGTGAGGGGAGAGGCACAAGAACACCCATACTTGTAGATAGTACCCACTTGACCTGGCTTCAATGGTTGGATCATCAGAACTCGACTAGAGGACGAAAGAAGAAGAAAAAAAAAGAGTAACCTTCTACACTTTTGTGAATTTGACCTATACTTATGGATATATTTTCTCAAAAGAGGGAACAGATCTTTACAACAAGAATCATTCCCACCCCCTCGGTACACAGAGTTGATAGGGATGGGCAACTTAGACATTGGCTACCCAAAATGGGAGGGCTACCAAGGCACAAAGTGACTGGCTTACAAGCTTTCAAGAGGGAGCCTAGTTCTAGAGGGTGCAGAGGAAGGCAGAATGTCCACTGAGTTGTTTCAGACATGTCTGGACAGGGCTGGTGAAAGGAGATGGGGATAAGACTCTTGTGGCTCAATAGTAAATAGTTGCTATCAGGACTGACTGTGAAAGCTGCAAATGTAAAGGCAGACATTTTGTAACAAAAGGAGGGAAGTGGTTGATTTTGCAGTCCAGGAGCGGAAGTCCCTGGGACCATCAAGGGACAAGAGTGGAGTGCGGGACCCTACCCAGAGAAGCAGTGACACCAGAGATGGAGGCAGAGACAATGACATGGAGATATGGAGCGGCTGGGGACTCTTGACTCAGGGAGGGAGATGGGCTGTGTGCTGATGGTCAGGAGGCAGGCTTGCAGGGTGTATCCTTTGGTTGTTTGATGATGCATGGAGGGGATTGTAATTATTGCAATGAAATGAAATACGATAGGATGAATGTAAAGCTGATGTTCTCCCATGTAAACTATCATTCAATTCAAAATAAAACGTTTAAAAAATAAAAAGAAGTTCAAGGGGAAAAAATCAAATGCATGATAATTGAATAACACCCTGCTTGAAAGCTACTGGTAATAGAAGAAATTAAAGATTAAATTAAAAATTCCCTGAATTAAATGAGAATGGATGCACAGCATAAAAAATCCTTTGAGAGACAGAAAAAGCAGAGCTTAGAGTGCAATTTATAGCAATAAGCACACACATCCAAAATGAAAGAACCAAAATCAACACATTAACACAACATCACCAATATTTAGATAAAGACCAGCAATGTAAGCCTACAGTCACCTGAAGAAAAGAAATAATAAAATTAGAAAAGAAACAAATGAATTAGAAAAGCAAAAGAAAAATAATAAAGAAGAGAAGAAGCTGATTCTTTAAAAAGATATGTAAAATTAACAAATCATTGGTAAATCTAACAAAACAAAATAAGAAGATGCAACAAAGGAAAAGAAGCACATGATCATATAGATTAATGCAGAAAAGGCATTTAACAAGTCCTGGGGCACTTAACAACAACCTCTTCAAAGTACAGTTGACCAGGATGACGCGAATGGAGTAAAGCCCTTGGGACCTTCATTTGCTCATGGTGCACAATTCAAAATGAAGAGAAGCAACTGTAAAAATCCATTAGTAATCAGAACATGAAATGTAGTAAGTATGAATCTTGTTGTTGTTGTTATGTGCTGTGGAGTCGGAACCGACTCATAGCGACCCTGTACAGGGTTTCCGAGGGTGTAAATCTTTACGGGAGTAGAAAGCCTCATCTTTCTCCCGCGGAGCAGCTGGTAGTTTC
>NW_006408701.1:5856619-5866929 GCF_000296735.1 Chrysochloris asiatica
TGGATGACATCAAGAACATCATATAGGAAGCAAACAGAAGATTGTTGAAAAGACAAGAAAGAAGGAAAAGATCAAAATGGATGTCAGAAGTGACTCTGAAACTTGTTCTCCAGCATATAGATGCTAAAGCAAATGAAGAAGTGAGGAGGTACAAGAGCTGAACAGAAAATTTCGAAAGTCAGCTCAAGAAGACAAAGTCAAATACTATAACGGAATGTGCAAATATCCAATGTTAGAAAACCAAAGGGAAGAACACATTCAGCATTTCTCAAACTGAGGAAACTGAAGACAGAATTCATACCTCAACTTGCAATATTGAAGGATTCTATGGGCAAAATACTGAATAATACAGAAAGCATCAGGAGAAGATGGAAAGAATACCCAATCACTGTACCAAAAAGAAATAGTCGATGTTCAACCATTTCAAGAGGTAGTGTATAATCAAGGGCCAATGATCCTGAAGGAAGAAGTCCAAGGTCCATTGAAGCTGTAGGAAAAGAACAAGGTACCGGGAACTGATGGAATACAAATTGAAATTATTAAACAGTCTGATGCGGCACTGGAGGCATTCACTCATCTATGCCAAGAAATTTGGAAGACAACTACCTGGCCTACTGACTGGAAGAGATCTGTATTTACGCCCATTCCAAAGAAAGGTGACCCAATGGAATGTGGAAATCATCACACAATATCATAGATACCCCATGCGAGTAATGTTTTACAAAAGATAATGCAAAAATGGCTGTAACCATACATTGACAGAGAACGTCCAGAGGTTCAAGCTGGTTACAGAAGAGGTATGGAATGAGGGATATTATTGCTGATGTCAGATGGATCTTGGCTGAAAGCAGAGAATACCAGAAAGATGTTTTCCTGTGCTTTATTGACTATGAAAAGGCTTTTGATTGTGTGGATCATGAGAAGTTATGGACAACATCGAGAAGAATGAGTATTCCAGAACACATAATTATGCTCATGAGGAACCTGTACATAGACCAAGAGAGTTATTCGAACAGAATAAAGGAACACCTAATGGTTTAAAATTAGGAAGATGGGCACCATACTTATTCAATCTGTATGCTGAACATATAATCCTAGAAGTTGGAATATATGAAAACAAAAACAAATATAAGATAAATAAAATATAAGAAAATAATTAAAATATAAGAAAACAAAAATCTTCACCACTGAACCAATAAACAATGTCCATATAAATGGAGAAAAGACTGAAGTTGTCAAAGACTTCATTTTGCTAAGACCAACAATCAACACTCATGGAAGCAGCAGTCAAGAAATCAAATGACGTATTGCATTGGGAAAATCTACTGCACAATGCCTCTTTAAAGTGTTGGAGATCAAAGATGTCAGTTTGAGGACTAAGGTACACCTGACCCAAGCTATGATATTTTCCTTAACTTCATACACATGTGAACATTGGACAGTGAATAAAGAAGATCGTAGAAGAATGGATGTATTTGAGTTATGGTGTTGGAGAAGAATATTGAACATACCATGGACTTTCAAAAGAATAAATGGATCTGTGTTGGAAGAAGTGCAGCAGGAGTGCTCCTTGGAGGCCAGAATGACCAGACTTTGTCTCTCATACTCCAGACATATTGCCAGAAGGGACCAGTTCTTGGAGAAAGATATTATGCTGATAAGGTGGAGGGTCAGAGAAAAAGAGGAAGACCCCCAGTGAGATGGATTGGCAGCAATGCGCTCAAATGTGGCAATGATTGTGAGTTTGGCCCAGGAACGGGTTACTATGAATTGGTACCAACTGGATAGCACCTAACAACAACACAGCAGGTTTAGAGAGACACCTGGGGAGTTACCATATGGATAAATTTAAGGCAGTATAAAGCAATAAAATAAAAAGATTGAAGAAAGTATTACAAGTGTTCTAACTAAGCAACAAAAAACATTGTTTGTTGTTAGGTACTCTCCAGTCAGTTCTGACTCATAGCAACACTATGTACAAAAGAACAATATAACTGCCTGGTCCTGTGCCATCTTTACAATGGTTGTTATGTTTGGACCTATTTGCTGCTGCCACTGCATCAATCCAAGGAGCTCTAGTAGCATAGTGGTTATGAATCAGCCTGCAAACCGCAAGGTCAGCAGTTCAAAACTAGCAGCTGTTCTGCAGAAGAAAGATGAGGCTTTCTGCTCACGTAAAGATTTTTTACAACCTTGGAAACCCTGTACAGGGTCGCTATGGGTCGGAACTGACTCCACAGCACAAAACAACAGCAATAACTGCATCTACCCATTTCTTTAGGGTCTTCTTCTCCTTCACTGACCCTCCACTTTACCAAGCATGATGTCCTTCCCCAGGGACTGATCCCTGCTGATAACAAAGTATGAGAAACCAAGTCTGGCCATTCTGGTTCCCGAGAATCATTCTGGCTGCACTTCATCCAAGAAAGACATACTTATTCTTCTGGCTGTCCAAGGTACTTTTAGCATTCTTCTCAAACACCGCTAATTAAATGCATAGATTCACCTAAGGTAGGTCTTCCTTATTCACTGCCCAACTCTCACATGCATATGAGGCATTTGAAAATATCATGCTTGGGTCCAGCATGCCTTAGTCTTTAAACTGATTACCTTTGCTCTTTAACATTTTAAAGAGTTCTTTTGCAATACGTCACATGATTTCTTGACTCCTACTTCCATTAGTTTCATTAGTTCCATTGATTGCTAATCCAAGCAAAATGAAGTCCTTGACAACTTAAATCTTCTCTTCATTTATTATGATGCCAGTTATTGGTCCAGTTGTGAGGGGTTTTGTTTCCTTTACATTGAGGCGCAAATCATACTGAAGACTGAAGTTTTTTTACCTTCATCAGTAAGTATTTTAAGTCCTGTTTCCTTCCAGCGAACAAGGTTATAACATCTTTGCAGGTTCTTAATGAGTCTTTCAACAATCCTGATGCCACATTCTTCTTCATATAATCCATTTTATCAGATTATTTCTTCAGCATACATATTGAATAAGTATGGTAAAAGAATACAACCCTGGCACACACCTCCTGATTTTAAAGCATTCAGTGTCTCCTTGTTTAGATCGAACAACTTCCTCTTTGTCTCTGTACAGGCTGTGCATGAGCACATAGTGTTCTGGAATATCCATTCTTCACAATGTCATCCAGAGTGCTTCATGATCCACACAGTTGGAAGCCTTTATATAGTCAATAAAGCACAAGAAAACATCGTTCTGGTATTCTCTGCTTTCAGCCAAGATCCATCTGATGTCAGCATTGATATCCCTAGTTCCATGTCCTCTTCTGAATCTGCCTAGAATATCTGTCAGTTCCTCATGGATGTAAATTGCAACTATTTTTAAATTATCTTTAGCAAAATTTGACTTGCATGTAATATTAATGGAGGTGATTTCAATGATTTCTGCATTCTGTTGGGATACTTCTTTTGAAATTAAAATAAATATGGATCTCTTCAGTTAGCTGGCTACAAATTTCTGCATCGATAGCTGAGTGCCTCCAATGAGTGCATCAGTTTGTTAAAATATTTTGGTCTGTATTCTGTCAATTGTTTTTGACCAATGTCTCCAACTACACCATGGATTTCTTCCTTCGATCCTATCGGTTCTTGATCATATGTCACCTCATGAAATGGCATCTACCATTTGTTTTTGTGGAAATGACTGTGTATTTCTTCCTTCTTTTTTGATGCTTTCTGCATTATTCAAAATTTAGCCCATAGAATCCTTCAATATTTCAAGTCAAGGCTTGAATTTTTTTTCCAGTTCATTCAACTTGATAAATACAGAGTGTGTTCCTTTCATCTGGTTTTCTAACTGTAAGTCCTTGCACATTTTATCGTAATACTTTTCTTTGTCTTCTCGAGCTATCCTTTTAAATTTTCTGTTCCACTTTTTCACGTCCTCATTTCTTCCATTTGTTTTAGCTCCTCTGTATTCAAGAGCAAGTTTCAAAGTTACTTTTGACATCCATTTGGGTCTTTTCTTTTTTTTCCCGTTTTAATGATATTTTGCTTTCTTACTGTATAATGTTCTTATTTCATCTTACAACTCTTCTGGTTTTCATTCATCAGTGCCTAATGTATCAATTCTGTTTGAGGTGATGTCTTAATGCAGGTGGGTTACACTCATATTTGGGCTCTCATGCACTTGATTTAATTTTCTTCAGCTTCAGCCTGATCTTGCATAAGAGTAATTGATGGTCTGTTCCACAGTCTGCCCCTGGCCTTGATGTGGGTGATGATATGGAGCTTTTTCACTATCTTCCCACAGATGTAGTCATTTTCATTCCTGTGTATTCCAACTGGTGAGGTCCGTATGTTTAGTAACCATTTATGTTGTTTTAAAAAAAAATTTGAAATCAATAATTTGGTCTTGCAAAATTCTATCAACATTTCCAACAGAATTTCTATCACCAAAGCCACATTTTCCAACTACTGATCCTTCCACTGTACAACTTTTACTTTCTGGTGGTGGTGGTGGTATGCCATCGAGTCAGTTTCAGATCACAGTGACCCTGTGTAGGGTGTCTGAGGCTGTAAATCTTTGCAGGATTAGAAAGACTCATCTTTCTCCTGTGGAGGGGCTGGTAGATTCAAACTGCAGACCTTGAAGTTAGCAGTCGGACTAGTAACCCACTATGCTACCAGAGTTCCTTTCTAATCACCAGTAATTATCAATTCATAATGATTACATGTTTGATAAATTTCAGACTGGAAAAGTTGGTTGTTGTTGTTAAGTGCCGTCCAGTCAGTTCCAACTCATAACAACCATGTACAGGGTTTCCAAGGAGTGGCTGGTTATTTTGAACCACTGGCTTTGTGGTTCAAACCAACCTCGTCGTCCAGTACTTTGTTCCACAGCACCACACCAGAACTCTGAAGAAGTGGTACAATTCTTCAATTTCATCATCACTGGCTTTAGTGGTTGGTTTGTAAATGAATAGTAGTGGTATTTACTACTCTTCCTTGTTGTTGTTGTTGTTGTTAAGTGTTGTCAAGTCAGTTATGACCCATCATAACGACCCTGTATAGGGTTTCTGAGGAACGGTTGGTATTGGAAACACTGACCTTGTGGTTTAAGCCAACCTTGAGGTTGAGTGATTATTCTATGGTGCCACACCAGGACTCCGGTCTTCCAGGACTCCGGTCTTCCTTGTTTGTTGTTGTCATTAAGTGCCATCGAGTCGATTCCAACCAATAGCAACCCTGTATCAGGTTTCCAAGGAGCAGCTGGTGACCTTGAACCACTGACTTTGCAATTCAAATGACTTTGCAATCTGACGCATTAGCCCACAGCACCACACCAGAACTTCGGTCTTCCTTGTAGGTGTATGGATATTATCCTATCACAGACACCATTGTACTTCAAGACAGCTCTTAAAATATTCTTTTTGACAATGAATGTGATGCCATTCCTCTTCAATTTGTCATTTCCAGCATAGTAAACCATGTGATTGTCAGATTCAAAATGGCCAATTTCAGTTCACTAATGCCTAGGCTATTGATCTCTTTATATGTTCCATTTCTTTTTTGACAATTTCCATTTTTCCTACATTCATAATTTGTACATTCCATATTCCAATTATTAATGGATATTTAAAGATGTTTCTCCTCACTTTGAGTTGTGCCCCATCAGCAAATTAAGGTCCTGAAAGCTGTGCTCCACTCACAACATTATGAGCAACTCTACTTTTAGGAAGCAGCTCTTCCCAAGTTGTATTTTTGAATGTCTTCCTACCTTAGGGGCTCATTGTCTGTCAGTATATCTTACAGTGTTCTTCTGTTATTCATAATGTTTTCATCTTCCAGTATAATTTCTGACAATATTTCACTGCAACTGAAAATGGATATTGCCGGTCAGTCAAAGAGCGAATAAGGAAAATAGTATAAAATTAATGCTTTGGTCTAATGATGTTGGTGCCAGAAGAACGAAAAAACCTGTGTTGGAGTAAGTACAAGAATGCTCTTTGGGGCATGCGGGGCTGGATTGTGGCTAGGGTAAAGGTGCAGTGAAGTTCACCATCAGCAATACCACAGAATAACAGGCAAAACAGATTTAGGGCAGAGCTCCAAAACTCAGAACCACATAGATAGGAATATTTCAAAGGTTTGAAGGCTTATAGCTAGTGGAACTTGTAGCAAATATAAGAAATCACGTACTTTTAAATCTGCCAGGCTTGGCAGCCCACACCAAACAGCAAGACCAAGCAGGAGAGTAGAAACACTACAGAAAAATGCACTGGGAACCTCGGGACAAGGGTGAACAATACACTCTGTCTGTTTTGCTTTGTTCTGATTTTCTTTTTTTTTTTTTTTTTTTTTTTTTTTTTTTTTTGGTATCTTTTCATTGTGCACCTCCATTCTAGTGACTAGAGGGGGTGCCTGAGCAAGTGGACACCCCTACCCACACCACTGGTGGTTTTTTCTGCCATGCATGCACACAGATACTCTCAGCCCAAGAGATGCACTGAACTGTTTTTTGTTTTTTTATAATACAGAAAAGCCAGAACAGGTGGTGTGGAGCGGGAAGGAGAATTTAAAAACAAAGCAGGCGGATAATTAAATTAAATCCTGAGGTACAGCATAACAACCAACAGTGACATCTTGAAATATCTCAGGCAGCTTTGAAGGCAATAAGCTAAAAGAGAACATTAAAGTCATATTCATATTAGGCAACAGACCTTTTGTTTCTTCTTCCCTCCCTCCTCTCCCTTTTCTGTGTTTATAGACTACAATATCCAGTCTAGTTTGTTGTTGTTGTTGTTTTAGAGGGTTTTATTTTTCCTTTTTTGTGTGTGCCATTGCTGTTCTGCTGTTTTATGCTCCCCCTTCTACCTTTGGGGGACTCTGTCTCTCCCTATATTACCCAAGAAGAGACAGCAGCGGCTGCCATATAGTCAAGCTACAATCACACTCTATAAAACACCAAAATCCAGGCAAGAACCAGTACCAACTACCATATACCAGGCAGAAAGACAATACCTGTGAAAGTTACTCTTAGTCAAGCAATAAGAAGAGTGAAAAAGGAAGGCCAAATCCTGATCACATCTACCTGGAAGCAATCAGAAAGCATTAAAAATACCAAAACACATACACATTTAAGTATTGAGGCCACAGATAAACACTAAACATGTCCAAGAAGGAAAAGCAGATGACCAAATCAGCACATGTTCAGAAACAAGATAAAATGTCTGAGACAAATGATGTAGAGGTAGACCTAGACTGCATTCTGGAAGGAAGGCAAGCCTTGGAAATGCTTGAGAAGGAATTCAGAAAAAACAATTATAAAATGTTTCAAAACAATTTACAATGGAGTTGAGAAAAACAAGGAAGAAGTCAGGAAAGCACTACAGGAACAATCAAATAAGATAGGTACAGCATTGGAAGCAATTCAAAACCTACAGAAAGAATCCAAAGGATCAGTAATACTATATCAGAAATAGACAATACACTGAAAGGGCAAAGGACTGACTAGAACAGATGGAAGGCAGAATCAGTGAGGTGGAAGACAAATCTCTCAATACCACTAAGATAAAAGAGCAAACAGAAAAAAGGATAAAAACATCTGAAGAAGTTCTAACATTCATGTTGGACAACATGAAAAGGAATAATTTAAGAATTATTGGCATTCCAAAACAAGAAAAATAACACACATCCACAGAGGAAATAGTTGAAGAACTTCTAGAGAAAAATTTCTCTAACATCCTGAAAAGTGAAAAGATAAACATTCAAGAAGCTCAACAAACCCCAGGAAGGATAAACCTCAAAAGAAAATCACTGAGACATTTCATAATCAAGTTCTACAAGATGAAAGATAAGGAGACACTTCTGAAAACAGCTAGGGAAAACAGAAGTGTTACATACAAAGGCAAGCAGGTCAGATTAACCTTGAATCTCTCAGCAGAAATCATGCAAGCAAGAAGGCAGTGGGGAGACATATAAAACCCTGAAAGAAAAAAAAACAAACAAACCTGCTAACCAAGAATAATTTATCCAGCAAAGCTATCAATCAAATAGAATAATGTAATCAAAACATTCAAGGATAAACAGAAGCTAGGGGACTTTGAAAAAGTCAACCCTGTACTATAAAACATCCTAAAGGGAGTTCTGTGGACTGAGAACCAACAACAGAAAATAACCATAGATTGACATACGTGGCAGCACCTCCCAGAACTAAATCGACAAAAGGAAGAGTTGAGAACAGAACAAAACTATAAGAACAAGCTCAGAGAATCTGGGAGGTCAGTGTATGATCAAAACAATTACAATGTAAAAGAAGGTAAACACGTAGGAACAGAGATCCACATGGTGACAAGGTCAGGTACATTATAAGATAAAATAAATTGCACTAACTAGAGGGAAAAGTTAATGGACTATAACGTAACCTAAAAGAAAATTAACACATCGCAACATACCAAGAAAATGAAAATCCAAGAAAAACATGGAAACATTAAAACTATGAGGAAATTCACAAAAAGCATTAACTCAGTAAAGAAACACAGAACAAAGAAAGCAGCAACACCACACAAAAAACAAACATAATGGTGCCAATTAATCCATACTTACAGATTTCTACACTGAAAGTAAACAGATTAAATGAACCAGTTAAGAGACGGAGGGTGGCAGGATGGATAAAAAACAAGATCCTTCAATATGCTGTCTACAAGGGACACATCACACACACAGAGACACAATCAGACTAAAAGTCAAAAAATGGAAAAAAAATATCCCAAGCTAATTGCAATAAAAAGCAAACAGGAGTGGCAGTATTCTTCAGATAAAATAAACTTTAATGAAAAAACCAGCATAATAGGTAATGATGGACATTAGCTCATGAATAAATGAACAACTGAACAAGATGACATAACCATAATAAATATCTATGCTTCCAACGAAAGAGCTCCAAAATATATAAAGCAAACTCTAATAGATTTGAATGAAGAAATAGATGAAACTATAATAATAGTGGGTGATTTTAATACACCATTTTGAAAAATGGATAAAACAACCAGAGAGAAACTGGACAAAGACACAGAAGACCTAAACAACACAATCAGCCAACTGGCCCTCATAGATGTTTACAGAGCATTCAACCCAAAAAAACAACACAATACACATTCTTTTCCAGTGCACATGGAACATTCTCCAGAATAGATCATGTCTTAGGCCATAAAACAAACCTCCATAAAGTTACAAGTATCAAAATACTACAAAGCATCTTCTCAGACCACAATGCTTTCAAATTACAAATCAACAATAGGAAGACCAAGGAAATAAAGACAAATGCATGGAAACTGAATAACACCCTGCTGAAAAAAGACTAGATAGTAGAAGAAATTAAACATGAATTCACAAAGTTCCTAGAAACAAATGAGAACGAAAACACAACATACCAAAATCTTTGGTACACGGTGAAAGCGGTGTTGAAAGTACAATTTATTGCAATAAATGCACACATCCAAAAGGAAAAACCAAAATTGACACATTAACACAGCATCTACAATAATTAGAAAAATACCAACAGAGAGAACCTACAGCCACCAAAAGAAAAGAAATAACAAAGATTAGAGCAGAAATAAATGAGATAGAAAACAGAAAAACTATAGCATCAACAGGACAAGAAGCTAGTTCTTAGAAAGAATTAACAAAATTGACAGAGTATTGGCAAACTTAACAAAAGAAAAGAGGGAGAAGACACAAATAACACACATTAGAAATGACATGGGTGATGTCACAACAGAACTCCAGTTAATCAAAAGGATAATAACAGAATACTATGAAGAGCTGTACTCCAACAAATTTGAAAACTGAGAAGAGATGGATGCATTTTTAGAAAAACACGACCTACATGAACTTACACAGAGTGAAGTAGGAAACCTGAACAGATCCATAACAAAAGAAGAAATTGATCAGGTCATCAAAAAACTCCCAATCAAAAGAAGTCCAGGCCCAAATGGCTTCACTGGTGAGTTCTACCAAATATTTAAGGAAGAGCTGTCACAAATTCTACTCAAATTATTCCAGAATATAGAATAAGATGGAAAACATCCTAATACATTTTGTGCAGCAAGCATAACCCTCATACCCAAAGCAGGGAAAGACGTCACTAAGAAAGAAAATTATAGACCAATATCCTCATGAACATAGATGCAAAAATTCTCAACAAAACCCTAGCCACCACAATCCAGCAGCACACCAAAAAAATAACATATAATGATCAAGCAGGATTCATATCAGGGTTGCAAGGATGGTTCAACATAAGAAAAATGATCAATGTAATCCGCCATATAAATAAGAAAAAAGAA
>NW_006408701.1:5869584-5871136 GCF_000296735.1 Chrysochloris asiatica
GCTACAAAGGCAAGAAGTGACTGGCTTACAAGCTTTCAAGAGGGAGCCTAGATCCAGAGGGCGCAAAGAAAGGTAGAATGTCCACTGAGTAATATCCAATCTGTCTTGGCAGGACTGATGAAAGGAGATGCTGATAGGTCTCTTGTGATACAATAGTGAATAATTGTTATCAAGACTGATTGTGAGGGTTGGAAATATAAAGGTGGACGTTTTGTAGTAAAAGGAGAGGAGTGATTGACTTTGCAGTCAACCAACCAAAGGTTGGTTGACGATGCATGGAGTTGATTGTAACCATGGCAATGAAATGATATACTATAGGATGAATGTAAAGCTATTGTTCTCCCATGTAAGCTATCACATAGTTCACAATAAAACTTTTTTTTTTTTTTAAATAGTGAATAATTATTATCAGGACTGACTGTGAGGGTTGGAAATGTAAAGGTAGACATTTTGTAACAAAAGAAGGGGAGTGGTTGGCTTTGCAGTCCAGGATTAGAGATCCCTGGGACCGTCAAGAGAGAAGAGTGGAGTGCAGGACCTTACCCAGAGAAGCAGTGATGCCACAGATGGAGGCAGAGACGATGATGTGGAGCGATGGAGCAGCTTGGAGTCCCAGAGAGGGAGAGAGGCTGTGTGCTGATGTCTGAGGGGCAGGCTTGCAGGGTTTACCCTTTGGTTGGTTGATGATGCATGGAGGGGACTGTAACCATGGCAATGAAATGATATACAATAGGATGAATCTAAAGCTAATGTGCTCCCATGTAAACTATCATGTAATTCACAGTAAAATACTTACAAAATAAAAAAGAATGCACTTTGGAATCAAGGATGGCAAGACTCCATCTGGTAATTTAACATTTTATCTGGAAGTGATGGACATCATAGTTGGTAAAGTAGAATCAGCAAAAAAGAAGATGACTTGTAATAGAATGAATGGTTGGAGCAGTGGACTCAATCCAGCAATGACTGTGAGGATGGCACAGGCCTTGGCTGTGTCTCGTTCTGTTGTAGATAGAGATGCTGAGTCAGCACCAACTCTATGAGACCTAACAACAGTGAAGTGTCACCTACATGAAAATTAAGTTTGTTTTCAATGTATTTTATTGTATCAAGTTAGGAATTTCCTACTAAACAAGTGTTTCAGATCTTCAATTTTATCTTTATACATTATATTTGGAGTGTTTTATACAATACTACGTTTAAAGTGATGCAAAGAGGCAGGGAATTCTAGTATGCTTTCAAGACATAATTTTTTTCAAAAAATATCTTTGTTGAGGTCCTATGTCGGGTTCCAGCCTCGACAAGGAAGTGTGGGTGCCATGAAGAAGGGAGATCTAGCGGTGAAAGGGATAGAGAAAGAGAGAGACAAAATATATACAAAAAAGACAAACACATAGATATGATGCAAGCTGGCAGGTAGACAGATATGCAAATATATTGCCTAGCATTGCACAGCATTGCACACAGATCTAACTCTACCTCAGTCTTTTATTCTCTTTTATAGGGAGGGATTTGTTACAAAGGAAGGATGTAATTCACAAAGGGAGGATGT
>NW_006408701.1:5872921-5874798 GCF_000296735.1 Chrysochloris asiatica
CAATCAAAAGCCTTTGTGTAGTCAATAAAGCACAGGTAAACATCCTTCTGATATTCTCTGCTTTCAGCCAAGATCCATCGGACATCAGCAATGATGTGTGTATGTATGTGTAAATCAGATTGATAACCAGAATGGAAGAATGGAAATAATTGTGGTTCAAAAACCACACCCATTATTTGCTCTAAAATTTTCTGCACACTTTGTCAATTTTATAACAAGATGTTTTCATGTTATAGGGTACCAGGATTTGCTGGGAAATTCAGGATTCCCTGGGTTTATCTCTACATTCAATGGATTTTAATTATTTCCATGTACGTGCTTTGTTTTTCCAAACAGAACAGTCAAATCATTTTATTCTCTCCTCACGTACCATGTCTCAGACAATGCATAGCACAGTGCTGAAGGGATCTTTCATGTGCAGTATAAGTTTTCATACTCCCTGTAAGCAGTGAACCAAGAATTGAATGTCTCCTCTGTACTAAGGCTTAGGTTAGAGGTTGAGATAAGGGAGGGGTGAGAATGGCTTGGATGGAAAATGGTAAGTATAAAAGAGTTCTGAACCTCCAAAATGTTTATAGTTTCAATGTTGTTGTTGTTAAGTGCTGTCAAGTCAGTCCTGACTTATAGTGAGAAATCAAACGACGTATTGCATTAGGCACAAGACCTTTTTTAAAGTGTTGAGCAAAGATGTTAGCATGAGGTCAGCTTGAGGACTAAGGTGCGCCTGACCCATGCTATGGTGTTTTCAATAACCTCATATGCATGCGAAAGCTGGACAGTGAATAAAGAAGACTGTAGAAGAATTGATGCTTTTGAGGTATGATGTTGGAGGAGAATATTGAAAGTGCCATGGGCTGCCAAAAGAACCAATAGATCCGTTTTGGTAGAAGTGCAGCCAGAGTGCTCCATAGAGGCCAAGATGGCCAAACTTTGTCTTTCATACTTCAGACATATTGTCAGGAGGGACCAGTCCCTGGAAAAGGATATCATGCTTGGTAAGGTGGAGGGTCAGAGAAAAAGAGGAAGAACCCCAATAAGATAGATAGGCCAAGTGGCAGCATCAATGGACTCAAACGTGGCAACAGTAGTGAGGTTGGCCCAGGATTGGGCAGAGTTTCATTCTGCTGTGCATAGGGTCGCTATGAGTCGGTACCGACTCGATGGCACCTAACAACAACAACAATAGGGTTTCTGAGGAGTGGCTGGTGAGCCTGAACTGCCAACCTTGCGGTTCAAACTGACTTTGCAGTCTGACACATGATAGTTTTATTTGGGACAGAAAAAAGGCAAATAAGAAAAATGAATATTAAACACATAATAGGTAATCCTCTTTACAAAATGAGCTATCAGTGCATTTTCTCTTCACGTCCTAAACATAAGTTAAATTCTAGTTAAACTTAATATTCTTCCATAACTTCCTATCCAGTTTCCTTGTTCTCTCTCTTCTTACTCTTGCTTTCATTCTTGTCTCTCCTCCTTCTCCTAACCTCAACTCATTCGAAGTTTGTTATATAATCTAGTTTGTTATGTTGCTGTTGTTGATTAGTGCCTTCAAGTTGGTTTTAACTCATAGTAACCCTGTATAGAGTTTCTAAGGAGCAGCTGGTAGATTTGAATTGCCAACTTTGGAGTTCAAACTGACCTTGGAGTCCAAGGTTTATCCTACAGTGCCACACCAATTTGTTATATTATCAAACTTTAAGAATCTGTGGTGCTTGCTTGTTGTTGTTACTGTTAGGTGCCATAGAGTGGATACCGACTCATAGCGACCCCATGCACAGCAGAATGAAACACTGCCTGAACCTGGGCCAACCTCACTACTGTTGCCACGCTTGAGTCCATCGATGCTGCCACTTGACCAATCCATCTCTTTTTCT
>NW_006408701.1:5875548-5877097 GCF_000296735.1 Chrysochloris asiatica
AATACAACCTTGTCGCACACCTTTCTTAATTTTAAAACATTCAGTGTTCCCATGTTCTGTTCAAACAACTGCCTCTTGGTCCAGGTACAGACTCCTCATGAGCACATTTAAGTGTTCCGGAATACTCATACTTCACAATGTTGTCCATGGCGTGTCATGATCCACACAATGGAAAGCCTTTGCATAGTCAATATAGCACAGGTAAACATCTTTCTGATATTCTCTAACTGAAATAATTCTTATCATTCTGTTTAAATATTGTGACAACCATGTATGACCTCTGACGTCACGTGGAAAAAGGAGACTCAAATTCAGCATCAGTCCAAGATCAATTCTGATGAGATGGAGGTAAGTCATGCCTTCACTCTCCAACCTTCTTTATCAATTCTGATATTAGCCACCCCTCCCAGGGTGATCTCAACTTCTCTGCTGAGTTCTGTAATTCATTCTGGCCACGCAGAACTCACAGAGCATACTCATGATTATGGGGCTTATTAGGGAAGTTAACAGGTTACAACTGAGGATCAGAAATACTCAAGATACAGTTCTCTGGTTAGGAACACTTCTTCTCCACCATACCACCAGGCATATCCCTCTCTGGTCATTGACCTCTTAGCCACATGACCCCTTGGCCTCTGTCCTTTTTGGATAATGTTACAAAGTTCTTTTAGTGCTGCCAGCTAGAAACATTAGCCTGAAGGCATTCAGTTCTAGCTCTGTGGTTCTGCAAACCTAGATCCCCGGATAAATATCAAGAAGGCATGCAACTTCCAGAAACCATTCAGCTTTTCACTCCTAGTGACCCTAGGGCCATGAAGTCCAATGCTCTCTGTCTTGTGACCCTAGTGATGCTGTATCTCCGCTGATGATCCTTTTTTCTTTTTTTTAAATAAGTTTTTATTGTGAATTGAGTGATAACTTACATGGGAGAGCATCAGCTTTATGTTCATCTTATCATATTTCATTTCATTGCAATGATTTCAATCCCCTCCATGCATCATCATTCAACAGTATTTGCTTCCAATCCCTCTGTTTTTGTTTGTTTGGTTGTTGTTGTTTTCTTTTTTGGATGTACACCGAAGCACTCATGAATAAATAACCATTCAAACAACCAAAGAGTATACTCTGCACACCAGTCCCATGGCCACCATCACACAGCCCCTCTTCCTCCATGAGTCCAGAGTCCCCAGCTGCTCCATCTCTCCATGTCATCATCTCTGCCTCCATCTCTGGTGTCGCTGCTTCTCTAGATAGGGTCTCGCACTCCACTCTTCTCCCTTGATAGTCCCAAGGTCCTCCGCTCCTGAGCTGCAAGATCTGATGATCCTTTGGTGCCACAGCTCTCTGTATCTTGGATCAAGGAGGTTCAATAAACAGAAATATTTGGGTTCCAAGGACATGCTCTGCACCAGGCTTCGTTCTTGATGGTAGTAAGATCTCTATTCCTGCTTCTGAGGTGGCTCATTTTAAACTTGTTGTTGTTGTCAGGTGCCATCGAGTCGGAACCGACTCATAGCGACTCCATGCACAGCAGAACGAAACAATGTTC